>NC_072739.1:62206720-62506720 GCF_026930045.1 Uloborus diversus | reverse complement strand
ATAAAGATATTAAGATCAACTTCAGTTTTTGAGTGTTCCAATCAAGAAATCATATACTTATTTTATTTTATACTTTTTAGTTCGAATCAAGCTTATAAAAAGCCTTTAGAATTAAAAAAAAAAAAACATTTTTTTATACTTTATTGAAACTGAAGTCTTTTGAAACACGATTTGCTGCCTATCTGCAGTTGTAAAAAGGAGAGGGGTTCAGAATCTCTTCCTGATATTGTAACTCCAAAAACAAAATTTTAGACACTCTTACATGATGTTATTGCAAGAGGGTTTTAGTGCTCGCCCCTGGAAAAATTTTCGGAATTAAGGTTCTAAAAACGCAATTTTAGGGACCATCTTCGATGACATAGGAGAAAGAATAAGGTTCAGAACTTTAACAAGTTAAGGCTTTAGAATTTTAACCAATAAATCTTTATACAGTCAAACTTGCTTACAACGAGCCCTGATTTAACGAGAACCTGGGTTTGACGAGGAAATCAGAGTTACTTGGTTGGTACAATGTTAAATCTGGGAGCATAACTCGCTTTCAACGAGCAAACCCCGCTTGAAGTGAGCAATATTTCTGTGACTCATAAAAGTTCTGTTGACTTCCAGCTAAGTTTATCCTTTTTTAGAAAGATTTTCTTTAACATTTCGAAGTCAACTGAAAGTTAGTGATGAATCATAAATCCCGAGAACAAGTGATGGCAGCTCTTTTTTTTTAAAAAATGTGAAGAAGCAGTTGAAAATTATATATGTGTGCGTAAGCGTATATGTATTCCTCAAAAACAATGACACAAGAAACAGGTATTCAGACAGCTCAAAGCAAATTAACCAACTTCTTTGGCACAGCATAGATTAAAAAGAAGAAGAAAAGCGACTATGAGGAATTTTTATGATTTTTTTTTCACGAATTCGTTTTTTAAGAGCACTCGGTTATAACGAGCAAATGTTGTGGTCCCTTTGCAATCGTTATAAGCGAGTTCGACTATACCAATTCATGGCATATGATGACAAATACGAACATTGTTTGTAAACGAGCTGATGTGTGCATCACATGACTTCCTTTTACACCAATTTAATGTTATTTCCCTATTATTGCAATTTTAATGTGATTCTCTCTCCAACTCTCTAAATATCACCAACAATGGCCACATTGCAACCAGATAAAAAAAAAAAAAATGAAAAGTCGGCAAATTTGTTGCCAAATTGGCGACAATACTTGGCGACCAAAAGACTGGCGATATATAGCCAACTGTCCGCCAAATTGTAACAATACCTGACTTTGCATCGAAATTAACAGTGAATTTCCCCCAAAAAGGGGCAGAAGACCCCTTTAGAAATACCCGAATGCAACCAAAAAAAAGAGGTGCACACTTTTAGACCCCACTAGGAGTCTACGTACCAAATTTTAACTTTCTAGGACATACCGTTCTTGAGTTATGCGACATACATACACACATACATACGTACATACAGACGTCACGAAAAAACTCGTTGTAATTAACTCGGGAAACTTCAAAATGGATGTTTCGGGCGTCTATACGTTTTTAGGTACATATGTACGAGTGGTCGGGTCGGAAAAAAAACTCAACATTCATTTGGGGGTGAGCAAAATGGAAATTAAGGCCGATTTTTGAGTGAAATTTTTTTCGCGAATACAATACTTCCTTTTTTGTAAAAGGAAGTAAAACATGTAAGTTGTCGTCATTTGTGAGTTCATGTTGTACACGGAACTTTAACAAACTTTTCGTAAGCACCTAACGCTGCTTTGCATTCTGCAGCAAAAACAGACATAATGGCGCAATAATTAAGAAAGATTTCGTTCAGGCTGATGGACTTCATGCTATACCAATTCCATCCTCGTAAGATATTCAAATTATATTTTCGTTCTTGGAAAAATAGTTCACTTTTCTCTCATCAAAAGTGTTAAAATTTCAGTCCCGAAAAAATAACCACCGCGATAAACCACTCACTTTACCCCCCCCCCCCCCTTCTTTTTTTTTCTGCCACTCGTTACAAGCAGGCTCGTTATTTCAATTTATTTCCAGCGCGGAGGGCAGGGGGAGCAAGGGGTACAAACTCAACGCACATTATAGGGAAAAAACAAAATATATGCACAAATAAAGTGCATTTATACAGTGTTGCCAACCTTGAAGAAACAATTTGAGGAGCATCTGTAGTCATTTTAGGAACAATTTGAAATTTGGCGGAGCAGTTCGGTATTTTGTATAAAGATCAATAAAAATAACTGGAAGCACTTCTCTATAATTGTTTTATAACTTTATTAAATCACTTTAAGCACGAGTATAAAAATAATTATTTTTAAATTCATAAACAGTTTTAAACGCTATTTCAATTTTTGAGTACAAGCAACTTGAATTTCCCATATTTACATATTTCTTATGATAAAATAGCAAAATTTAAGCATGAAAACTTTCGGCCGGGAATGCGGAGCAAAATAACGTCTTTGAAGAGACGCGAAGTTTTGCCATTTTTATGGACCAATTCCACAAAATGCGGAAACTCTGATTTATATTATTTGATAAAACCGGAGGCCGAGGGGGGGAGAGGGATATTGACGACCCCTCAATTTTTGTACCCCTCTCAATCACCTCAATGATAGCCCAAATAAACTGCGTAGTGACAAGGAACCCCTTTTCAATGGAAAGAACATCTTTAGTCGGATGCCTCTGCATTTTATTGGCTAACATCTTTCACATTAAAAACAGGAACTTCCGTCTAGAACTATACGAGCCTACTTTCCCGTATACCCATACCACTTTCTAGTACCTGATCAATATTCTCAAAAATAGCTAAAATCGCAAATTGTTTCAAACATATTTTTGCTAATTTCTAGGAATAAAGTATACCTCACACATCTAAAAAAATTAGATGCGTAAAATAAAGCACCTTTTAAACAAAGCAGCTAATACACTTTTTTCCCTTTAAAAAAAATCTTTAACAGCTTTCAAAACGAAAAAATAATAATTAAAATTAATAAGCTTATTAAAATAAATACATCGTATATCAAAAAAAAAAAAAAAAGTCGTTTCTTTTTCCCCTGTTGCGAAAAATAATTTTTTAAATGAATTAATTCACTTACCAAAATAAATAAAAACAATAAAATGTCAACTTAAAAAAAATACTTTTCATTATCAAAAAAAAAAAAAAAAAAAAAAAAATCGTCTGCGCATATCGTTATGTAGAAACATAAATGACTTCGAGTTTATTCGCCAAAAACTGAATACCTAAATTAAAACTTCAGCGTGAAAATAAAAACAAATCATACCATCAATAATTATTTCACAGTGAAAACCATAGCTGCGGAGTCGGAGTCGGAGTCAATCTCATTTTGGGATAAAGGAGTCGGAGACGAGTATCCAAGAATCGGAGTCAGTCATTTGTCCTTTCGTGTATAAATTTTGCCAAAGCTACGAAGTCAGAGTAGAAGTCGGGGAGTCGGAGTCCGATTAATTGTCGGGCACAGGAGTCGGAGTCGGATGCCTCTAAATTCTTGGATTCGGAGTCTTTAGTTTGGCGTCGAGAGCTATTTCCAACAAAATTTGTTTGAAATAAATCCGCCTTCAAGTACGGAATCTACATTGAATTTCAGTTTCCCCGTAGGCGCTAATGTTAAGTTTTTTTGAACTGTTCAAAATTGAACAAAAAAAGTTCAAATCAAAAAGTGAAATATGGGAATGAGGTGTCCTCGCCGAGATCTTTCGAACAAAAAAAAGTTTGTTCGAATCGGACTATTCATTCAAAAGTTATTAGGGGGGGGGGACAGACAGACTGACAGACCGACAGACATTTTTCCCCATCTCAATACCCTACTTTCCAATTTTTAATTTTTCGATATTTATTTAATTATTTTTTTTTTTTTGTTTTTCGCGACATTTTTAAGATGCATTAAGCCTTCTTTCATGCTTTTTTCTTATTTTTCTGACTTTTGCTGGGAAAGTAGGCTAAAAAGAGCTCTTTATAGCTCCGAAACGTGTGTCTGCAATTTATCTCCGAAGTTCATTCATTGTAATGTTGTTATTGGTGGATTCATGCATTTTAAACTTGGAAAATTTGTGGTAAACCTACGATACACGTATAACTGTTTTAATAAAGGTAACTAATACTCCCCCTCCATGCCCCCCCCCCCTTGCGCTATTTTTTTCAAGGCTGGCAACATGGCAACATCAAAGTTCTTCTTCATTGAGCCAATACCTTTCAGAAAAGTTAACTGCCTTGTATCACGAAAATCGTGCGGAAAACCACTTGCTCCCAGACTATGTGCGATTGCTGCGGCACCCGGATCGTAGGCAGGAAAGACAGTTTTACAGAGAATGTCGTCGGGAATTGTTGCCAATGATTTATCATGAAGTGAAATGAAAATAAACCATATCGCCAAACATCGGCAATATGGCCAAACTGACACTGCATTTGGACTTACAGATTTGTGTTACAGTTTAGAAATGCACGTACCCAATAAAGCACATGTTGTGGACCGCGTGCGATTTTAAGAGGGTTCGTCGCACTCTCCTAAAATTGACTGTAAGAGTAAATTCGAAACCTTATTAATAATAAGATAACATTAGAAAAAGCTGCCACCACAATATATCAGTTATTAGTTAGTGAATAATACTCATATATATATATATATATATATATATATATATATATATATATATATATATATATATATATATATATATATATATATATATATATATATATACTATCCCATAAAGTAGATCGTCCCTCCACCCCTAAATCTGCTAAAAACATCTCACCCATTGTAAAGAAATTCACCTGTTTGGAACCAGCGCATCGGTACGCACGCGCTCTGAAAATGCCAGCTACTCTATTGTCAACCCCCCTTCTTTCTCATCAAGGTGGAACCCAAATTGACAGCTCACTGATCCGTGGAGCTTTGAATCCTTTTATCCATTCAAATACACGTTATCTGGATTTTTCCATTGAAACTTCATTTTGTGTGGTTTGCTGAACAAGGAATGTTCTTCTCAATTTCGAGCTGCTTGCTGCATTTTGCAGCAGTATGAACTCAATTTATCTTCGCACTTCAGGAATAATTTCGCAATAAGGCCTTCAATCTTTGCTTCAGAAATTACATATTAAGTTTCCTTATAAAAAATCATAGTTTATGTTTGGACGCAAGCAAAATTTAATTTTGTTCTGTACTACTGAAAATCAATATCATATGAGTATTGGTGAAAAAGGGACCTATGTGGAATTTTTCCTTTGTTTCTTTACTTTTCAAAAAACGTTATGAATTTCTGAGGGCAAAAGTGTTCTAATGATAGAAGAATTTTCTTTGCGTCATGATCTTTTTGAGATTTTCAAAAAAAAAAAAAATCTATTCACTTTATGGTGTTTGAAAAAAAAAAGGCTTCAATTGTTCAAATGTGCTTCTAAAGTTGCCAAATATCATCAAACCTGGGGCACATACGAACAAGATTTAAAAAAAAAAAAAAAAAAAAGGAATCGGGCTTATTTTGGACTAAAGGATTCGGAGTCGGAGTCATTCGAACACAGGCCTACTCTGATTTCAGGCTTCTCTTTTTCATAAATATTTACTGACTTTCCTTGCATTTTTTTTAAAAACTGACTACCAATTAGTTCGATTACAAGTATAAAGACCTACTAATAACAAAATAACTGTCATTGGAAACCAGCTGGCTTGATTGTTTATCAAACTTTCTGTAATAGCTATTTACGCCGTCCCCTACTTTTCTTGTTTTTGTACTCTCTTTAACTAATAGCAACTGTAACCAAACGGTTTTATTGTCTAACATTTTCTAAGTAATCCCTTTGAAATAAAAATAACACATTTTTTTCTTCGATCTCAGCTATAAAATGGTAAAAGTAATGTATGCCTTGAGCAAGTCTGCGCCCGTAGCGTGGGAGGAAACTTCTGAGGGTGTTCGGTAAATTCAAATAAGTGTTGATGTGGCGAATCCAAAAGATCCGATAAAATATATTCGTTTTTCTTTTTTGAATCTAAAGACTATATCTATAAGCTTGGTTCTCACTCAATAACTGCAGTTAATCTTAAAATCTTTAGATTAAGGTTAATTCTAAAGCAGCCACTAAAATTTAAATTAAAAATTGAGCGAGGAAGAAACATAGGTATGTTAAATGCTATTCGTACAAATCTGTTTACCACCGTATTTTGGGTAAAATTTGCCCCAGACGTACATGTACCCGGCCTCTCTCTGCAATACAGTACCCTATTTTCGTTGAAATTTTATAGAAGAAACATAGTGTTAGATTCATTCAGGATATTTTTCAGAATTACAGTGCTTATATTTTCCATAAACTCTGAAATTAACTTGATGTGTCGCCTGAGGCGGACCGCCTCCTCTCGTGAAAAGTTTTTTTGAATTTTCAGAAAAGTTTTGTTCTCTCAAGTTATAGCTTTCAAAAATTGAAAGCACGCGATTTGATCAAAATCTTTTTGTTAAACATTAAATGGGAGCAAATTAATCCCTTTCATCTTTAAAAAAAAAGGGATTTTTAAGTAATCTCACTTTTAAAATCCACACTATTATAAAATTTGATTTTAACATTGATTTTCTAGCGTTGTATGCATCTTAGGTTTACAACGAAATACAACGAGAAAATTATATATTATGTTATATATTTAATCTCTGTTAAGGGCTTTTTTTCCCTTCCCATGAGGGGAGGGGGGAATTGAAAATAAATAAAAGAATAATGATGAAAAATGCCAGAGTCGAAGTTGACGCTTCAAAATCTCGGAGTCGAACATTTTCCTTCCGACTCCACAGCCCTGATCTGTACTTTGTCAGTTTAAATTGCACTGTAGTGTCAAATACAAAATATTTTTTTATGATGCTCAAATTCAATTTTTAAAGTTTCATAGTTTGTTCCAATCCTTGGGTACAAGAAAAAAAAAAAAAAACTACAAGACGGCACAAATCAAGAAATCTTTTTAGATTATTTTTATTACGTATATATTTTTGCTTTTATTCCTCCTACAGGTTTTAATGTTATTAAAAGATTTTAAACTTGATTTTTTAGTTAAATTTTAATGTTTCGTTCCTTTTTATTTCCTGTATGTAGGTCTCGATTAGCCTTTAAAATTAGAGAAAGCTCAGTCCCATTTCGAGGCCCCCACTTTTTGTTTGGGGAAATTGTTCTAAAAGTGTCATGCACATTGATACAAAACTTAGTAGTGCTTACTTTACAAAAGTGATCCAGCAGAATTCAGTAAAGTTTATTCCACCACCTCGACGAATTGAAATTTCGTACGTTACACATGTTGTACTGCAATGCTCGACGAATGACGTAGTAAAACGTTTAAATCAAATTTAACACTTCAGAAAAATATTAAGTGACTTAAATTTGCATTATAGCGGAGTTGAACCAAATTCCATGCCAGAAAATTTAACCTGTGACCACATTTTATTAAATGTGCCCTCAGCTTTTATTAATATTCATTTCTTCCAAATACTTTTATTTAGCATGCGGCAACGTTAGCAATCTCTTTAAAAATGCTTTTAAAAGCATAAACTAATTGTTAATCACAGTTTTTCAGTCAATTTCTGGCCCCATAAAAGTTCTGAGGGAAAGCTCAAGTTTCCCGACTTTTTTGGGGTAATCTGGACTCCCTGTAGCTGTTCTGTAGCACAAATTCTTGACTAAATATGTAGTAACAAAAATAAAAAAATACTTAAGTATAATTTCTGAATTGACTGTAGAAAAAATAACAATAAATAATTACATTTCGTTTCGAAAACTTATAATAACCTATCATTCATATTTTAAAAAAGATATTGGAACTGCTCGCATGAGTGTTTTTTTTTTTTTTTTTTATGAAGAAATGGTGAAATTCTTCCTTTTTGGAATTTTCTGTCTAGTTGTGGATTGGATAATAATATTCAATTTCACGATATTTTTACAAAAATTAAGTATTCACCTATTGCAACGTTTCAGGTTTATAGTACTTAAAAAAAAAAAACACTGACATAAAATTTTGAAAAAAATCACAAAAAAAGGCAAAATTCTCCGTGTTTTCGAATTTTTAGGCTCATTCGGCTGTCAAAAGACATGCACAATTTCAAAATAATTTATTTTTCAAGTCATTGCGTTCGACAATCGCAACTTTTCCGTGCTACATCCACTCGAAAGTAATTGGTCTTTTTTTTTTGCACCACTCTTCGCTGTTTCGGTTTTACTGAAGAATATCATTTAATAATTAATACACTCCAATAATATTTATTATACTCTTACAAGTGATTAGCTTAATTTCCCTCCGTTCTGTTTTTCATTTGTTACACCTATTTTTTCAGCATCGCATAATCTTTGATACTTTAATGTCTCTAAGCACACCCACATACTTATTTTTACAAAAAAGATTTGAATTCCAATTTTCAAGGCCAATTTAATCCCCCCCCCCCCCACACACACACTGGCCTGACTTCAAAATTATGCTGTATTTTTTAGCTGCGATATTAGTTCTTCCATTTTCTTTCGGTTTTTGAATTGGTTTTCACGAAAAGACGAGGAATAAAATGCTGTGAAAATGAGCTTGTATCTACACAAAATTACTACCCAACATATGTTGTGATAAAATCAGATTACTATTATTAAAATTTTAGCACAAAAAAAAAAATGTTTTTAGAAAACATTAGTTTCTGCCTTTTTTTTTTTTTGAAATCTGTTTGTAGATTTAATTTCATTATGAATTTGCAGCCATTGCAAAAAATATTTTATGTCTGCACAGACTACTACTGCATTCTTGAATTCCTACTTTTTTAAAAGTAACATAAGATTAAAAAATATATATATACGTCACGTAATGTGGTGATTAAGTACTTATTTAAAAGTTGGTTTTCAAGTGAAACAATGACTCTTTCTTTATAAATAACAAAGTTCTACAAACATTATATTTCCAGTAATGTAAGAATGAGTTTTACTAACGCTCCAAAGCCTATCTTAGTTTAGTGTTTGACTTTATTGAATGCACATGTTCTTATCAATCAGCTGAGAATGTCTCCAGGAAGTGCAATCACTGTTCTTTATGAAAAGAACTTGAAAATAAGATTTCCCCTTTCTGATACTCTAGGGATCTGCATTCATGTAGATGGAAAATACGGGCGACTTTCCTTTCTCGTTTCGTCTTGCAAATGAAACAATGGAGTACTCCAGCTCGTTCACAATGGGGTGAAAGTTTCAGGGTCAGGTATACCCCGCATGGTGTCCTTGGGATAGAAAATGGCGCGAAACCGAGACTGGAATATCAACCAAGCTTTTAACATTTCAATATCAAACCACCATTTTGATACCACCATTTTGACACCACTAACCTCTCTATAGGCTACCACGGCAACCCACTTTGAGAATCCTGGTTCTATTTATTTTTTTGAATTGTTAAATGTTGAATATGAAAAACAATTAACATTGTACAATTAAAGGTATCCACGCTAGTAAAGCAAAAATTTCCAAAGAAAGGTTCACGTATTTTGGAGCAGGGCTGACTCAAGTGGTTTTGTCCCCCAGAACAAAATTGAAAAATGACTCCCCTCTTCACGATAAAAATATCGAAAGATATACATTGTTAATAAATACATGCCAGTCAATCTTGAATGAATCTTGCATATAGATGACCTGCGTAGCAAAATAATTCATATATAATAAATAATCATTTAGCTTTGATAAAGAATCATTTATTGAAGGTCCTTTTTCGATTATACAAGAAAAAAGAGGAAGAGAAGAGAGACAAAAATTGAAAGCGAATACGATAAAAAGTATATCTGGGCCCCTATGTGACATATACACGAATTGAGACATTTACATGAGAACTCGAACCTCCTAATTTTTAATAAGTGTAATTTTGAATAAAAATTAATTACGAGTGACAACAATTTCTGTGGGCGCTCATTAAGTCATATCTTCATTCTAAGAAAGCGCAGCTTGATTTTTTTTTCTTTTTCGATTAGTAGAGGTGGAATCCTTAAAAATGTTTACTTTTTTTCATGGAGACCCAGGCTTTTATTTACGTAGTGTAATCTACTAACAGTAATATTAAATGTTAGAATATTTTAATACTTTTTTCATGTAAACAATAATTAATAATAGTTCACATGGAAATAAAAAAAAATTTATAGCTTTTTATCTTGTTTATTGAAGTTTTGACTTAAAAAATTCGTGTTTCAGATATTTCAAGGTAGGCCCAGTCCCATTCATCTCGAACTATCGAGATTCAACTATTTTCTGTTCTTGGTTTAGTCACATACATCCATATTTTTGTAATGAGACGAGGCTAAATTTAACATAATATTTGACTTTAATATTTAACTAAAAGTCTGGGAAAAGTTTGGATATGTGAAAACTAAATAATAAACTGTGATCGGTGATATAAGTAAAAATAAACTTAGTGAATCAAAGCATTTTTTTTAATGCGGCCAGTTTTTCCTAGCCGTTGCTCCAAGTGTCGCTTTTATTCATAGATAACACCCAGCGGTCTGAGTATGATGAAATTTAGATCTGGGCCTGAACATCAGTTATCCCCCCCCCCTCACCATAACTAAACTGACAACTCGGCAAAATTGTTTCAAAAAATGTAGTGGCTGACCAAGGTCCTGGCCTCGAAGGCCAGCGGTCCATCATACAAATAAAATTTCAAAGTATTTCATTCTTTTCTAAATAACATAGGAAAATGAATCCGTTATATAGAGAACTGTTGAATGATAAAAACATCGCAACAATTCTGCAGCAGGAATATTTTACAGAAAATGTTTTCATAAATTTAAATTATAAAATATTGTGAGATAAGTTTCTATTTATTTACCAGAATCGTTAAACAAAAAATTAAGCTCATTTGGAAATTTCATCAGTAACGATCGTCATTGTACATGCACAACGTTTTAGCTATTTCGAAGCAATTAGCTTTGTTTCAAGTTGAATGATACGAAATGTAACGAAGAAATTCGATGCATAAAGATAGTGTACTTATGTATAAAAATTCCGGTGAATAAAAAACATTTTTTATTTCATAAATTAATTTATATAGTTTTTCGAAAAACATATTCATAGTTCAACGTAATCTAATGCATAAGCTAAACTAAGAAGGGGGAATGAAGATCAGTCCCCCCCCCCCGAACCATTTCAGCCCCCTTTTAATTCAGATGTGCTAAACGTAGGTACATTAAACAACTGAATTAATAACTATATAAAGTAATAGCAAACTTCGAAACTATGTATAAAGTAATAACGAATAGAAAATAATTGTGGTAATAAAAACACTTAAACTGCAATTTATTGTCCGCCAATTTCTAATATCACTGACTGAAAAAGAGAGTCAGCACCCCGCAGTGTCAGCTCTCAACACCCCTTCAGTGAATAGAAAGAGAAACACCCCTTTGGTCAGCGGCTGTCCCTCACGAAATTTGGAACAGGATAAAGCACAGTCAGAATTTTACGTCGCGGCCGTTTTTAGAGTAGCTTTCATGTGGCAGAATTTTCCGCCGCAGCCGCTCTCGAAGCAGAATTTTCATGGCGAAATTTTTCGACACGGCCGCTCTTCGATACATCGCTGGGTGAAGGAATTTTACGTCACTGCCGCTTTAAGGGATATATATAATATGCAAGCCAAATTCCAAATATTAAACAAATTATATAAAAATAATGATGATAAAAAGGAAAATTGCAAATAGCTATTAAATAGGAAAAGATAAAGTATGAATCCAGAGCTCATCAGCCGTGGAGGGTTCATTAAATATGGTCAAAAGACCAAAATTTTTTAACTATGAACTAAAAGAGAATGTTTAAGCTCCAGTACATGCAATATTGAGTAACATTGGGAAAATGCACCACATGCTAAACTATAAACAATAAACAAGAGCTCAAACCTAAAACTAAAAGCAGGGGGTTTCGCCTCGACTAATTAGGAAAGCAAGTTCCGATAATTAGCCATCCACGGGACAGTACCTGCCGATAAGAAAATTATCTTACCTTGAGATCCATTATTAAAAAAAACATTCCGATGTTCAACATGATAGAATTCTTTCAATATTTCTCTTTTTATTATATACTAGTGGCACCCGCACGGCTTCGCCCGTAATAGAAAAATTAAAGGTCTTTTGGTTCTCTTGTATATTTACAAATAATGTATGGTGAATTTTCTCGCCAATTGGCTTGTACCGACGTTACAGTTCCACGTTATGATAATTTCGTATCTCGCCAATTGGCTTGTGCCCATGTTACGGTTCCACGTTATGATAATTTCGTAATTTATGAGAGTTTTTTTTCTTAAAATTGGAATAAAAAAAGAACCACATCGAATTTTCGAAAAATCGCTTCGAGGTGCACAACCCCATGCTACATACTAACTTTGTGCCAAATTTCATGAAAATCGGCCGAACGGTTTAGGCGCTATGCGCGTCACAGACATCCTACAAACATCCTATAGACATCCAGACATCCTCCGGACAGAGAGACTTTCTGCTTTATTATTAGTAAAGATATATATATATATATATATATATATATATATATATATATATATATATATATATATATATATATATATATATATATATATATATATATATATATATATATATATATATATATATATATATATATATACATACATATATATATATATATATATATATATATATATATATATATATATATATATATATATATATTTTTAACAATTATTTTAATCAGTGGGCAGATTCAATTTCATTTTCTACGCTTCTGCACATGACATCACAAGTGATGAAATGCCATTCACAGATTCCATTAGCTCACAGCGCAAATTATCATAACCTGGCAACGTGGTTGACAGCAAAGCGTAAATATTTAACGTTCCAATTCAGTAGCGCGCATAAGTACATCACTAGTGACGTCATAAAGACCACGCCTTATTTCCAAAATCGGAAAAAAAATCAAATAAAAAATAATTGTTGGGAGAACAAAAGTTTTTTCTGAATCCATGTTATTTTTTTGCTAATTCTATTAATTTCAGTGACTAAAAGTAATACCTTTTACTGAAGAAAGCAACTCCATTAAAAAAAAAAAAGGCGTACCTCATTTCGATACATATATTGCTGTTGTTTCATTTTGATTTGTCACTCTTCCATATTCATGAATGAATTAATCGTTCAATCCCCTAAAATGATTCTGTATCCTCTCCGCACCCCTCCCCCTGCTGGCATGCACCTTCGGGGAACTTGACGGTGAAATCACGATCTAGAGCATTTTTGCTATCTTACATTTAAAAAAAATCAGATGAAGGAGGCCTAATTTGTCTACATGGCCATATTTGGCGCCACTACCTTGTTCATTAAAAGGAGTAGGGGGTTCGAAATTAGCTGTCGTTCGTCGTTCGAACTTTTCTGTAAAACAATCTTTCCTGCCTCTCTACGCGGCATAGTGGGAATGGGGTTGTTTCCATCAGTCAAATGTACTACTTTTAGTCACTAAAGTTCATAAAATGAGCAAAAGAAAGAAAGAAAAAAAACATGGAGCTAAAAAAATCTTTAATCTTCAAAACGTTTAACTTTTAATTAATTTTTAAAAATTCTTGATTTTCCAAACAAGGCGTGGTCTTTATGACGTCACTAGTGATTCACTTTGGCGCTACTGTACTGACGCGCTGAATGTTTACGCTTACTGTCTACCACGTTTCCAGGTTATGATAATTCAGATACGAATTAAATATGGCGATCTATGCTTGCTACCAACCATATCGTTGCCACTGCATATGAGTAAAGATGCGAATTAAATATTACGCTCTGCGCTAATGGTATCGGTGAATGGTATTTCATTGCTTGTAACGTCATGTGCAGAAGCGTAAAAATGAAATCGAATCTACGCACCGATTAAAATAATTGATTAAAAACACTAAAGTCAATTATTCAAAAAAAAAAAGGTCAGATCCTATGTTTTTAAACATACTCTTTCAGAAAAAAAAAAAAAAACACTTTTAAAATTTCGGAAACGATCCCATTGCACTCCAGAAGTATTTTATTCTTCTGACATTACTTAAATCTAAGGACTTCTACACCTTTACACAACAACCTTATGAAACATATGCTTTTCGTAAGGAAAACTCCAATAGTACGTATTATCAGCAGAGAGACAGCCCCCTCCCCTCCCTCCCTTCTAAGAAAATGTTCTGGATACGACCTTCTATTAAAGTGCAATAGGTAGAATCCATGTCAATTCAACCAGGACGTTAGCTTGACAGTCCTGAAAATTTTTTAAGTAACATAAGATAAAATTCATAAAAATGCAAGATCAGGGAATATTTTTGCTTTGTCCAAAAAAAAAAAAAAAAATGCGATTTTCGACAACATTTTAAAGGTTTTTTTTTTTTTTTTTTCAAATCTCTGTAACGGTAAAATATATTTTGTTGTGATTTATTTCATTTAAAAGGTTATTTTTTCTATTAAAAAAGACTAGTGATCGCCCAGTGGTCGAAACTCGACTATATTCATAAATGAATATTTGAGAAAACTTGAATGAATTTAACTATTTCCAACATTTTTATTTCTACTCTTACTCATGTTTACTGCATATCGGAGGAAACGTACAATTTTTATATGTACATACAATACCAAACAGTAGTAATTCATTCCAATTTTACTTTTGTCTGTTTATCTCAAAATAAATGGATGAAAGGGGATATTTCGGTAATGGGGTCATTTCTGAAGTTTAAAAAAATTTTCTTTTAAAGAGCATGCTTAAAAACATGGGTTTTAGCCATTTTTTAAATAGTTTGGAAACAAATTAATATTTTTTATCAATTATTTTAATTGGTGAGCAGATTGAAATTCATTTTTTACACTTCTGCACATTGCATTAAAAGCGATGAAATGCCATTCACTGATGCCATTAGCACACATCTCAAATTATCCTAACCTGGAAACGCGGTTGAGTGCAAAGCGTAAACATTTAGAGCGACAATGGAGCAACACGCCAAAGTACATCACTTGTAACGTCATAAAGACAGAATCGGACTTTAAAAAAAAATTAATAAAAATAAACTGTTGCGAAAAGTTTTTTTCCAGCTCCACGTTTTTTTTTTTTTTTGAGCAATCACGATTGCTTATTGTTCTCACTTCACTGTTTTGATGTCCTATCATTTTATTTTCCCACCAGCACCCTCTGCCAGCACCACTGTCGCGTCGACCAACCTCAGGATGCTGCTCCCCTAGCAAAAACCGTCTCCAGGTTGCGTCCATATCCTGCACACACATGCATACACACACTCATGCCTGCGCCCAGACACGCACTCCTACACACACACATACACACACTCATGCCTGCACACAGACACAAACACATATGCCTACAGACATGCGCGCCTACACGCACAGCACTGCATACACAACACGCACACACATGCATACATACACACACGCACCCACACACATGCGCCTACACAAACACACACGCGCATTCATACACACACACACGCTCGTGATTCCGAAAAACATAATTTGAATTCAAGATGCCAAAAATTCAAATTACACACACACACACAAACACACACACACACACACACACACACACACACACACACACACATACACACACACACACATAGACAAACAGATATTTTCCAAAAATAGTCGAAATGGACTCAGCACACCTCAAAACGTGCGAATCCGTCAAAATTCGAAATTCGAAAATTTGCACGAATCCAATACTTTCTTCTATATATTAGATATAGAAGAAAGTAAAAAGAAAAAATCTATAAAAATAATAGTTTAAAAAAACTAAAAAACACGCTTTCGTAGCAAAATGAACTAAAAAGTGAAAAATAATCTTTGGATGATAGTAGTTGACCAATCACTTAATTTTAATGTAATACAAAAAAGCGTGGGGTGCTGTCTAGTTACATTTTAGCTTGGACAACAAATGGAAGAAATTCAAGACAACTGATAAGAAGCCCCACGTTTTTTTGTATTACATTAAAATTAAGTGATTGGTCAACTACTATCATCCAAAGATTATTTTTCACTTTTTAGTTCATTTTGCTACGAAAGCGTGTTTTTTTAGTTTTTTAAAACTATTATTTTATTTTTCTGTTTTTACTTTCTTCTATATCTAATACATAGAAGAAAGTATTGGATTCGTGCAAATTTTCGAATTTCGAATTTTGACGGATTCGAACGTTTTGAGGTGTGCTGAGTCCATTTCGACTATTTTTGGAAAATGTCTGTCTGTCTGTGTGTGTGTATGTGTGTGTGTATGTATGTGTGTGTGTATGTATGTGTGTGTATGTGTGTGTGTCACGTCTGTGTGTGACCAGTTTTTTGTGGCCGCTCTACAGCAAAAACTACCGCATGAAATCGAACGAAATTTGGTACACATATGTGCCCCTATGTGAACTTGTGCCCATTGGTTTTTGGCGCGAATTCCTCCAAGGGGGGTGGAGCAATGGGACGTTTTTTGAGTTACGCGTGCTTGCTATTCCTCAGGAAGCAACTGGCGGAATCAGAGAAAAAATTGGTCCATATGTTGTCATTAACAGGAACAGGTGCTGATTCAATTTTGGTGTCAATAACTCAAACGGGGGTTGAGCTATAGAACGTTTTTTGTCGTGGATTGTGACTGCTGTATCTCAAGAAATAATGAACAGAATGAAAGAAAAATTTATCGGCAAGTAGTCCTTAGTGGGTATAAGAGCTGATTTTATTTTGGTGTCAACAGCTAAAAAGGGGGTAGCGCAATCGCCCGTTCTTTTTTTCCATTGTGAGTGCCCCTATCTCAAGAAGTAATGCTGCGTTCTGGTTGAAATTTGGAATATATGTGAATCCATACGTAAACAGGCATTGGTTCAATTTTGACGCCAATCGCTCCAAGAGGTGTTGATTTTTTTTTTTTTTTTTTTGAATAAAAATAGCTTTATTAATGCAACAATAAGAAAGATAAATCGTAATAGATTGTCGTCTGCGTATTTCTCGTTATTTTAATTGAATGGAAATGATCGGAAATATTATCTCAATGATTTAAAATTTTTAACTGTTGCCATCTTATGTTTGTTAACAAATAAAATATTTGTAATTAATTCAAGCAAGGCTTTTAAAATAACTTTCAATTTTCGCTCTTTGCTTTGCTTTTAAAATAATTCAGACATTGGGATGGTAGTCAAGTTTTTGCATGTGTAATTTTGTTTTTGTTGGGAATATTGCTTCCTCGTCAAGCATGGGGAGGGATCAGAAAAAAAAAAGAAAAATATAGAAGAAAGTTTCGTGATGGCCACAACATACTAGTTTAGTCTTATGTTGGAGAATTATCAGACGACGAAATTATTTATAAAAACGAGTGCGAGATAATATCTTAAAGTTAAGACAAGGGCACCCCGATGGGAAGCAACTGTGAGTCATCGATGTATGTTTGCGGAAATCATATTACGGGACGCGTAAGCGTCCCGCCCCGCCAAGGAAACCAAACGTCAGCAGCCAACAGAAGCAAATCCACCGCCAAAGATGAAAGAAAATAAAGCGATCATTACGGGACGCAGGAGCGTCCCGCCCCGCCAAGGAAACCAAACGTCAGCAGCCAACAGAAGCAAATCCACCGCCAAAGACGAAAGAAAATAAAGCGACCAAGAACAAGATTACGCGACAGAACGAATTGGGGTTTTTTGGGTTTTTCACCCCTCTGTATCTCAGTCCCATGAAGACCCTCGGAGTTGATTTTTGGTACACTCAATTTATAGTGGCCCCTGACGCCGTAAACCAAAATACAATCTCCTAGACCATCAGGGGGAGGAGGTATTAAAGTTATAAAAT
This sequence comes from Uloborus diversus, assembly GCF_026930045.1. Classification (NCBI taxonomy): domain Eukaryota; kingdom Metazoa; phylum Arthropoda; class Arachnida; order Araneae; family Uloboridae; genus Uloborus; species Uloborus diversus. The sequence continues at coordinate 62,488,937 of NC_072739.1, read as the reverse complement.
CGCTGTTCCAAAAATTTTTTGCTTTCTTTGACAGGGCTACAGCCCAGACGAAAATAGGAATCAAGCTGAAATTTCGCACACATATTCCTTTAGCCCTACTGATGTGCCTTTTGTGCCATTTTACCCCCATCCGCTTCCCCCCTCGTTTTTACCCCCCAAATTGTATTTTCCCGGGGTTCTATCACAGCCCCCCTAGGGGCTACAGTAATGATTTTTTGTATACATACTCTTTGGAGGCCATTGAGTACATATAAAAAAATTCAACCCCCAGGGACATCATGGGCCGGAGTAATTAAAGTTTGAAAATCACCAATTTTCCCTAAATTTTTAGGTACTTACTCTTAGGTCATAGGATTTGTTTATCTCGGACTGCAATTGCAAGGTTAGAACAGATCTAACAGTTATTCCAAAGTTGTCTTAGGAAATGAAATTCAATCAAGACTAAAACATATCCAACAGTCGCAACTAGACGTTAAATCGCGGATATCACAAATTTGCCACAGCGACTGCGCATGCGCGCAGACTTAGCTCATTGGGCTTTCTGTTTTCAGATTCTATGTTGCTTGTTTATACTTAAGCAGAGAAACAAATTAATGAATGAGATTAGAATGCTGTCCTCCACCCCCCCCCCATTTTCGCGGATACAAAATTTCTTTTCTTCCTGTTTTTCAGTTTTGATATATTTATGAAGGGAAGAAATTTTAAATGTCGGCGCGAAACTGGGGTTAAACCATTACAATATTTTACGTGACAAATTATATGAAACTGTACGCATATTAGTACGGTACATATAACTTTTTAATTGAAAGCGAAAAATAGCACTTCTTTATTGGTTTTCTTATTTTCTAAATTAATGGATTTTTCACAAACAATACATAATGAATTGAAAATATATGAAATACGTGTGTGGATATCCGTGCTTTGCAGTAATTTGTTAGCTGAAAATTTTTTTGCAATTAATTTAAGCAAGACTTTTAATGAGCTTAGTCCGCGTGCAACATGCGCATTTGCTGTGGCAAATTTGGGATATCCGCGATTTGACATCGAGTAAAGTTGTATAGATCTTCTGACACATTTAAATTTGAAATATTTAATGGCTTAGTTTTTTTTTTTTTTTTTTGCTTGGTGATAGTATGCGTTATTTCGTTTTTTAAATGAACTTTTAAACAAAACTAGGTATTAAACAAGACAAAGACTTCTATCAAGAAAAAGATATATCACCAAACAATTAAAATTATCCCATAAAACGTAAAATAATCCACGATTTAAGAAAAAATGTAATTAAACAAAAAGTGAAAAGCTTGATTAAAATAGCCCTCAAGCTGTAAAACACTTAAAGAAACCATCATGAAAAATGTTGAATAATGTGTCAAATAAAGAAACTGTAATAAAATTTACTGCGAAGTTTTAAAATACTCGAAAGCAATATAATTTAAAATAAAGTATTTTATTATGCAAGAAATTTTCTTTGCAACAGAGAGAGGATACAAGGATTGTAATAAAATTTAAATTAACCCAATTCTCGCAAAATGAACATAGAATCTTAATAGTCAGAAAATAACTTGACGTAAAATTAGGCTAGCCGTTATTGTTCCTTAAAAACACAAAACAGCGTTATATCAATTGAAAATTTTTTGACTTGATGTTCTCAATTCTAAAAATACAGACAAAGGAATAATATCAATGCAAAAAGATATGATATCTCATCAAAAACAACCCTGTTGTAAAAATTTCCCTGCCAAGAAAACCTTTAACTTTTCCGCACAAAAAAGAAAACCTGCATCCTAAACCCAAAAACCATCAGCCATAAAAAGTTAAGATATCTAGCTTGCCCGCCAAGTATCTGCCAAACTATCATCCTCCCTCTTCTCCTTTTTCATCACAGCTACTTCCATTAGAACCTCCTCCCACCTTCAACTCCTCAGAAATATGGATAGATTTTTTAAATTGTTTATCTTGTTTGGCGGGAAGCTTACCAAAGTGAAGTCGTTGCTTGGTGAGCAAAAAGCTTCCCGCCAAACAAGATAAACAATTTAAAAGATCTATCCATATTTCTGAGGATTTGAAGGTGGGAGGAGGTTCTAATGGAAGTAGCTGTGATGAAAAAGGAGAAGAGGGAGGATGATAGTTTGGCAGATACTTGGCGGGCAAACTAGATATCTTAACTTTTTATGGCTGAGGGTTTTTGGGTTTAGGATGCAGGTTTTCTTTTTTGTGCGAAAAAGTTAAAGGTTTTCTTGTCGGGGAAATTTTTACAACAGGGTTGTTTTTGATGAGATTTATCTTATACATATAAAATCTGAGTATCTATCTATCTATCTATCTATGTCCAAGCTTCTTCTCCCGAACGACAGTGAACTGACCATCGAACCAGGTATCGATGGATTCGTAATCCTCCCGTCTTCATGTTTGGCTATTTAACATAATTCTCCGATAATAATTAGCGGAGATATCAATTAAAAACTTTTAATTATGACTCTTAGATCTCAAAATCAAATCACTATTTTTCGAAGGCTTTCCTCCATTCAAATTATTATTCAGTGCTTCAACTCAACTTTCCGGATGAACGCTTTTATTAAAATTTACAGCGTGAAGAAAATCATTGAGATGAAAGATCTGTTGCCATTTCTTTTTCTCGAATATAAAGAAATAAACTTAGGCTTTTGTTTTAAGGCTTTTCCTGTAATCAGGGTGTTTAAGTTGTTTACTTTTCGATTATTTTGCCGTAATCTGCAGCAAAATTTTGCTGTTTTTTTTTTTTTTTGTTCAAGCCTGATTGTTAAATACGCGTCACATGACATAACTTTCATTTTCGAGGAGGACCGTGCACGTCGTAAAGTAAATGAGTGATTTACAAGTTATTTGAGTTCTTTGAGGGTTTGTACCTGGAAAACGGATTGATGTAATTCTTGTACGACCATGTGGATAGAATCCATCCAAATATTTATCCGAGTGGTATGTTGCATTAATAAACACCCGGGCAACGCCGGGTAGTAGACTATTTTATGTAAAAAGCGGATTGTTATTGTGCATAAATATTTCCGATATAGTCTATCAGATGTAATTCAGTTTAATGTGAGTAAAGATTATAGTTGATAATGCATATATTTTCCCCTTTTGTGCTGACTGAAAATGTACTCATAACTTGTATCATTGATAACGATTATTAACGTTGATGAGGTGTTTTGGCAAAAATATGTTTTACTGGTGTTTTGCAAACCTTGCTTTACGCGCATTTATTTATTCCTTAACGCGTTAGAAACTAGTGTCAGTGTACTACAAAAGCATCAACTGGACTGCTCTTACATTTTTTAGGTAGCCCGTGCAACGCCGGGCACGCAGCTAGTATTACTTTGAAAATTTGAGATGCATTTGAGTAAAAGTTTTGTTCAACAATGGTCTAATAAGCAATGAATTTCCAATTGAAGGCTCACCTAAATTTTGGCAAGAAATTAGTTAAAAAACAATTATATTTCATGTTCTAATTACCTTTGAACATTGGAACAAATTTTGTCTGATGTAGAAAAATTAAAGGTTTTTGTAGATATTTTTAAATAATTTTTGCGAGCATTTTTTAATGTATTTTTTTAAATATTTCCTTTTTCACATTGTTGGATTTATGCCAAAATATTGTTTAAAATTGGAGGAAACTAACAATTAAAAGAGTTAATTAATTAATTTGATTATAGAATATTGCATTGTCATCGGGTCTGAGGTCGCGTGCCAAATTTCAAAAGAATCCGATCGCAGGAAGTGGGCGAAATTTGAGCTGCAAGATTCCGTTACAAGATACATACATACATACATACATACATACATGTGAAGCTAATAAAAGCGTGTTAAAAATTAGCAGAATTTTATCCTTTTTCGGGATTTGTATTTGCATGAACTGTAATGTTATTAAATGTTGAAAATAATCAAAATTTGGCGACGGGGCAAGTTTAGGTGTTGACGTCGGAGCTTCTTTACGCACGTTCTCACTGTGCCTTACTTAAACGTGTCCCTGACACTTTTTTTCGCTCCAAACTGTATCAAACCTTTTTAGTATTTTCCGGCTATTTAAGTTTAAAAATTACCATTTAATTTTTAATTAAGTTACACATTCGTTTCTTATACAGTGGTGGACAAAATTATAGACTCATTTTTTTTTCTTTTGTTTCAATTATAACATGACTCAGTTTAAATTATTTTCATTGAAGTTAAGATGAATAGTTGAAGAAATAGTTCTAAAATTAGTATATCTTATCACCTAAATTAAAAAATTCATGAAATTAGAAAATTTGCAAATTTAATATTTTATCATTACGTGAAACCTGGACAAAAGTATAAACTCAAAAGTAAAAAATCCAGGATTACGAGAAAGTTTCGTTCGAAAATGTTAATTTAACGCCATAGAATGAATAAATGTTGCCATCAGTGATTGCTAAAAGTTTTGTTTTTGGAAATTAATGAGAAACATATAACTGCACCGCTGGACAAAATTATAAACTCATTTTTTTTTCATTTTATCAATCATAATTTAATTCAGTTAAAAAAAATGTTCCAGTAAAGATAATAATCACTAAAATAGTCCTAAATTCAGTATAACTCATAAACTTTATAAAATAAATAATTTCATTAAAAAAATTCTCAACTTTTATATCTTAATAACACATGAAACCTGGCCAATAGTATCAACTCAAAACTAAGAAACTCTGAAGTTTGGTAGAATTGTATTCAAATACTTAATCAGTTAATATCCAAAAATTAACCAATGCTGAATTACAAAACTACAAACTTACGATACTGCATAGACACAATTATATGCTGATAAAATTTTAATTATTTTTGTTTTGAGTTTAATTAATTTACATTTGCAATTACTTTTGTAAAACAAAAGCAAAGATATAGGAAAATGTAATTTTGCTATTAACATGGATAAATTGAAAAAAAAAATCAGTATTTGAAAAGTTTTAAAAATTAACACTGCTTTAAATCTAGCCATCAGTGTGAACTACAAACTTTTATAAACGAGGTGGGCCACCATTTTTCTGAATTACCTCGAATATGCGGCTGGGAATAGATTTCACAAGAATTTCCAACAGCTGCAGTGGCATATGGTTCTATACTGAAAGTATTGCCCTTTTAATTCCTCTGCGGTTTGGTACTGGTGCCCATCATGATAAACTTTGCGAACCATAATCTAACAAAGATTTTCAATCGGATTGAGATCCGGACTACGAGCTGGCCATTTGATAACTTTGATATCCCTGAGCTTGAACCATTCTTTTGTACTTTTTGCTGTGTGTACACTCGCGTTATCTTGCTAAAATAACCAGTTACTTCTAAGAATCGGATGAGCAAAAGGTAAGAGATGATCTTCCAGTAATAATTGGTAATCTTCAGCGCTCTGTCTTCCATTGAGAAAAGCCAATCCTGCTTTACCATGCTGAGAGAAACCAGCCCAAACCATTACAGAGAATTAAAAAAAAAATGAGTTTATAATTTTGTCCAGCGGTGAATTTATATGTTTCTCATTAATTTCAAAAAATAAAACTTTTAGCAATCACTGATGGCAACATTTATTCATTCTATGGCGTTAAATTAACATTTTCGAACAAAACTTTCTTGTAATCCTGGATTTTTTACTTTTGAGTTTATACTTTTGTCCAGGTTTCACGTAATGATAAAATATTAAATTTGCAAATTTTCTAATTTCACGAATTTTTTAATTTAGGTGATAAGATGTACTAATTTTAGAACTATTTCTTCAACTATTCATCTTAACATCAATGAAAATAATTTAAACTGAGACATGTTATAATTGAAACAAAAGAAAAAAATATTGAGTCTATAATTTTGTCCACCACTGTAGTTAGCAACCATATAGTGCTGTCTTCATGCCCCTTCAGTTTTATCTTTTATACACTATTCAGTCTGTAATAAATTTGCTTTATTTTAACGATGGTAAGACAGTGTGTTCAAAACACTAATAAAACCACGTTAGGTGTCAAAATATGTATGCATAAACGTGTCTTGTGTCCGGGGAAAGTTAACTCAACCGACTTGGACTCAAAAATAACTTCAGTTTTTTTAACGGTTAAAAACACAAACTGAGCAACAACTGAACATACCAATTTTGACTCCTTTAACTGCTTCATAAAACACCAATCTCTAAAATTTCCTTAGTTTAAAACATAAAAATTAGAAAATTCATTGAAAAAAATCTCCGTAAACGTGCCCCGGTCTACCCTACATGGTTTCCTGATTAGAACACTAAAAAGTTGCAGTTGACCTTAATATATTTATATTTAGAGTAATTCTAATGCAACCAGTAAATTTTAAATTAAAAAATGAGAGAAAAAGGAATGGAGGCTTTATGATAAAAGCTATCCGTGAAAAGCTGTATACCGCCGATTTCTTTTCCTTTCAAATTTTAATTTAAATTTTACAGGTTGCTTTAGAATTACTCTAAGTATAAAGATATTAAGATCAACTGCAACTTTTTCGTGTTTTTATCAAGAAATCATACATTTATTTTATTTCATACTTTTTTACGCAAACCAGGCTTATAGAAATAGTCTTCAGAATTAAAAAAAAAACATTTTTTTATATTTTATTTAAAAATTTGTTGGTATTAAAATTTATTTGAGTTGAAAAATTTGGGCAGTTCAAACATATTTTCTTGTTACCTATCCTTATTTTTTTTTCAGCAATCACGATTGCTTATTGTTCTCACTTGACTGTTTTTGGCATCCTATCATTTTATTTTCTCACCGCCACCCTCCGCACCATCACCGTCGACCGGCTCCTCACGATGCTGCTCCTATAGCGAAAACCGTCTCCAGGTTGCATCCATGTCCTACACACACGCGAATACATACACAACTACACATACACATACGCATGCACACACATACACACACACAAACACATACACATACTTACACCTACACACACAAACACATACACACACAAACACATATACACACGCATACATACAGACACCTACACATACACACAACTACCCACTAATTCATGCCGGCACACAGACACAAACACATATGTCTACACACACATACACATACCCCCCCCCCCCACACACACACATTCATACACACAACTACCGAGGCACTTATGCCAGCACACAGACACAAACACACATGCCTACACACATACACATACCCCCTACACACTAACACACATACCACCCACACACTAACACACACGCCTATATACTCACACTCGTGATTGCGAAAAATATAATTTGAATTCAAAATGTCAAAATTCAAATTAATTTTTTTTTTTAAAAGAGGAAACGGTATTTACTTTTATTTTAATCTAAATATTTTGCGCATAGAGAATAGCTTTTTTTTTTTTTTTTTTTTTTTTTAAAGAGGAAACGGTATTTACTTTTATTTTAATCTAAATATTTTGCGCATAGAGAAAAGCTTTTCTTTATGTTAAGACTACTGTTTGACCACGGATTGTATGTAATTGGGCAATTTGCCAAGTAAAGACGATTCTATCTGAATGAACCTAGAAGGGGAGAAGGGAAAAAAACGATGGGATTTCGATGCACGCGTTTTATAATGTCACTAGAGCCTTATTCATTTATTGCATTCTCAAAAATAAAATTAATGGAAATAAAAATAGTTACCATGGAAACAACAAAAAGAAAATACAATATTTTCATTTCGTTCAGGAACGTAAATCGCAACTCCAACAAACTATAGGGGGCGCTGCAGTCACTGTCTAATGGCGGATGAAAAAACTAAAACAAACGCACGCTGTAACGTATAAATTGCTTCTAAACTTAGAAATGACAGAAATTTTTGTTCGCATGCATGATTTTTTGTTTTTTATTCATTTGAAAAGATTTTTTTAAGTCTTTTGGTTATTCTGACCCATGTATAGAAAGAGATTAGAAATCAAAAAGTATTACGAAAGTAAAAAATTAATGCAGAACACACAGTAAGTTGTTCTGAAGCAGCCATTTTCACGATGTTAAATTCGGAATTCATAAATTTTTGGTTCGCTCCGAACAGCATTTTCATTTTGTACCGTTTTTTCTATACATTAGTACATATTATGTCCAGTTTCGTGACATTTCCGGCATTTGTTGACATTTTTGTGACATTTCGGCATTTGTTGACATTTTTGTCATATAGTGCACATACGTGACAGACTGTCAAGAGTAACATTTAACACTAGATAATTTATTTCTATGATTATATGATTGGATATCAAAAGAAATCATCATGCATTTAATTTATTCGTCATGGAAATGATTTAACTGATATGCGAAATCTTGTCAAGATACATTATTCTTTCACACAATTTTAAAACCGTAATCCTATAAACAGATTTTTGACGAAACTCTTCCACCGATAATGACAGCTTTTGCAGAGCAATAAAGTGAAGTTTGCGCGATATTTTAGCGATAAAAATTCCAAACTTTTATTTTTTATTGTTCAAATTCTTAACGTTCTTTCTGGATATTTCAATCTGTTCTGCGATAAATATTTTCAAGAAAATTTATTTGCATACTGTCCATTTCAGTTGAATGCTGTAGTAACAAAGGTTATTTAAATCATTTGCGTGGAATAAGGTCAAGGAAAAGAGTAATTTTTCAGCATGGCCCTAGTGTCCAGTCTATGTTGTTAAGTCCGCTTTTTTCATCGAATTGAAAAACTGATATTTATTCAAATTCACTCAGGACAAGATAAATAAAATGTGTACTCACAGTTTATATCAGATATTTTTGATGTTACGCTGTTGCGGATGACAATTCCAAATGATGAATTACGCAAATAAAAAAAAATACACATAACAAACTGTTTGTTTTGCCCAAAATGAACACGTGAAACGCAATGTTTTAGTTTTTTCGGCAGTTTTGTAAATATCCGCAAGGTAGCGTATTCGAGCTCTGGAGTTGCGAAAAGCAAAATGGTAAGCTCAAGACTTTGTTGTGATTAAATAAATCAATTAATTTTTGCCGTGAGAATATAGATCGAATATTAGATTTAAAAAATGTTGCTGTGAGCAAATTTTCATTTTTACAAAACTAAGGCTAAATAATAGAGAGGCAAAAGTGCACATCTAAAACAAACCAACTAGCATCCCTATAAACTAATAGATACATCCATTTCCACCTATAAACCGGATATTAGCCTTTCCATGTAATCGATGGTCAAACAGTATTTTAAATTTATAATTAATATCATTTTTTACCTTTCTGGCAACAATTCAAAACCGGAAGCAGAACGCATTATTATGACAGATAATGTAAGTTAAGAAATACTGTTTGACCATCGATTACATGGAAAGGCTAATATTCGGTTTATAGGTGGAAATGGATGTATCTATTAGTTTATAGGGATGCTAGTTGGTTTGTTTTAGATCTGCACTTTTGCCTCTCTATTATTTAGCCTTAGTTTTGTAAAAATGAAAATTGCTCACAACAACATTTTTTAAATCTAATACTCGATCTATATTCTTACGGCAAAAATTAATTGATTTATTTAATCACAACAAAGTCTTGAGCTTACCATTTTGCTTTTACGTTCCTGAACGAAATGAAAATATTGTATTTTCTTTTTGTTGTTTCCATGGTAACTATTTTTATTTCCATTAATTTTATTTTTGAGAATGCAATAAATGAATAAGGCTCTAGTGACATTATAAAACGCGTGCATCGAAATCCCATCGTTTTTTTCCCGTCTCCCCTTCTAGATTCATTCAGATAGAATCGTCTTTACTTGGCAAATTGCCGAATTACATACAATCCGTGGTCAAACAGTACTTCTACTTTTTAATTGTTGCCATAAACAATGAAAATGAATTTGTTATAAATTTAGCAAATCAGTTTCAAGGCTGAACTTAAGTAATCGTGTACGAGTATATGTTGGCACTTTTAAAAGCTTTCTTTTTACTTCCTTTTACAAAAAAGGAAGTATTGTATTCGCGAAAAAATTTTCACTCAAAATCGACCTTAATTTCCATTTTGCTCACCAAATAAAATATCAATAACTTTAATGGAGATGAGATTATTCGAACTTGATTTTTAACGGCTTGTAATTTTTTTCCTTTGGAGATAGATGCTTAGCTTTTCGACCATAGGTCGAGTTAGATCTGGAGTAAAAAAAGCCGCACTTTTCGGTGGTGTCTAAAAGAAAACTGCGGGACAATTCCTTCGCTTTTTACTGATAGATTTAATGAAGAAAGTAGTGCCTAAATTTTAGCTAAGCCTAAAAAGGTTCGAGCTAAACACGCAAATAATTCCTGCCGTATTTAAGTTAGAACATTGAAACAAATTGCGTAGCACGTAGACAATTCTACTATATATAATACTAATATGTGCAAGTAATTTTTCCTCCCTTTAATTGGCAGTAATAGGCAATCTACGCGAATTTTGAGATTAAAAAGTAATTACAAAAAAACTAATTCCAATTTAAAAAAAATAAAACCCCAGCTGAACACCCCTGGGGTTCGAAGTAATTTTGTACAAAATTTCAAGGCTGTAGGTGTTATGTGGTCTCCTGGATGCAGACCCGCCACAGACTTACTTCCAGAATATCTTTCAAATCTTACTTTTATCTTTACTAATGATAAAGCTGAAAGTCTCTCTGTCTGGATCTTTCTCTGTCAGGATCTCTGTGACGCGCATAGCGCCTAAATCGTTCGGTCAATTTTCATGAACCTTTATACAAAATTATTTTGCAGCATGGGGGTGTGCACCTCGAGGCGATTTTTCAAAAATTCGATTTTGTTCTTTTTTTATTCCAATTTTAAGAACATTTTACCGAGCAAATTATCACAACGTGGACGAATAAATTATGAAATTATCATAACTTGGAACCGTAACATGGGCAAGCAAATGAATATAGCAAATTAGCGAGAAATTCATCATCCATAATTTGTAAATATACAGGCAAACCAAATGAGCTTTTAATTTTCTACTATGGACAAAGGCGTGCGGGCACTACTAGTTTACTATAAAGAGATACTTGAACAAAATTGCTTTTAAGTTCGAGCATACAAACCAGCAATACTGAAAAAAGATTAGTTAAAAGAAAAAAGTTATTCTTTCTTCACGCGCAATATAATTATATTAAAACTAGCTGCATTGCCCGGCTTTGCCAGGTCTACCTAGAGAATAAAAATCGTTTCAAGTGACATGTATATTCAAATATTGTGATTTTCTTTTTATTAGTGCATTGTATGTACAATAGGGTGGAGTGACGCAGAGCGCAATGTTTAAATCGCATCTTTACTCACATGTACTGGTAACGATATGGTTGATAGCAAGCGTAGAGAGTAATATTTAATTCGTTACTGAATTATCTTAACCTGAAAACGTGGCAGACAGCTAGCGTAAGCAGGGCGCCAGTGGAGTACACACCAAAGTTCATCCCTTGGGACGTCATAAAGACCACGCTTTGTTTGAAAAATCGGACATTTAAAAAAATTAATAAAAATTAAACGTTTTGAAAATAAAAGATTTTTTTTGTTCCATGTTATTATTATTTTTATTTTTATTTGCTTTTTTTTCTTTTTCTTTTTTGCTCATTCTATCAACTTCAGTGACTAAAAGTAGTACTTTTGACTGATGGAAACAACCCCATTACGTACACATGTCTCGCTATGGAATTAAATTGTACATTAGGGTGGAGTGTAAAACACGAAATTGAGAAATATGTAAAGCCTATATGCGGAAAAGTTGCTTCTTAATAAGCCTATTCATCGCACAAAATTTCAGCTAAATCAAATATCTTTAGCTGCCCATTTGACTTTGAATTTTAAGTAATTACACTGTAAAAAAAAACTGTAAATTTTGAAGAAGTTATCCGTATTTTTTACAGAAAAAAACTGTTCGTAATAAAATACAGGATTTCTCTGTTTTTTTGAATCTGTAACCGGTTATACTTTGTTTTTCTTCGAATCTTAGAAATTTCGAGCGCGTGTTTGGATTTTGGTTCTCGTGCTCGAGTTTTTGATCTTATTATTATTTAAAGCGAGTAAGTCTTAAATCGTTTGCAACTTCCATTTCATTGCATCCTAATCAATATTTTATTATTATATTTTTTTGTCATCTGTTACAGAGGCATATTCGGAAATTTACCTTTGTATACATGTATTTCGTAGTAGTATAGTAAATATTGAAATGGATTTATGAAAGTATAGTATCATTTTTTAATCTTCATAAAATAATAAATCAGCTTGAATAAATAATAAAAATACGGAAGATTTCTGTAAAATAAACGTAAGAAAACTGGCGTCCTGGCTGACAGTTTTTTTCTGTAAATTTTACGAATTTTTTTTACAGTGTAGCCTGATTTTTCACCAAACTCGCGAAAACGGAATGATAAAATATAATTACCCTTCATTTGAAACTTTGAATGTATGAAATGAAACTCTTGAAAAATAACTACTTGATATATAGTTAGTTGAATGACCTAGGAGATTGCGAAATTGCTTTCAAACGTGCATTAAGCGCGCAAATCCCACATGCTCTATCAGCGCACATTCTTTGCATTCACTGGTATCAACTGTGTTCTTTGTTCTAGTTGGTTGCCTTTCTTTTTTTAAATGTTCCATTTAGTTCGAATGATTTTCAACTATTGAGTTATTACTTCAAAAGTAAATGAATACGCTGTTTTTGCATATAAAAACCTTGAAAGGAAAAAATAAAATTACAATTATAAGTCAAGTTAGCATCGTAAATGAGATCAGCATCAATTTTTATAAGCGCAACTGAATTCCAGTCAATTAAATTCAAATTGTTATTTGCATTGAAATTTATTGTAGCAATCTTGAATACTTAAACATAAATATTGAGATTAGCCATTTTCCCGCTTTTGAAGCTTTTGAAGGGTTCAGCTCACTCGTGCGTTTCATATTGTTGGTCAGTATTGACAATAGAATGTTTTCTTGGCATGACACTACGCTGTTTTATTATACTGTAAATTGTAAAAGTTTTCACTTCCTATCTGACGTGATAATTTAAATTTAATATTGTTCTAACAACATATTCTTTTGAAACTTTCAAGTTCTCTAATGGGCATTTTCTCGAAACCGAAATATTTGTTGTCGTTAACTTTCTACGATGACTGAGCAGAATGAAAAATTTTCGTTTGAAATTCCATTTAACATTTAGTAGGCATACCATTGATCTGTACTAAGTTCTTCAGGGGCAACCTCTGCCAAAGATTCATCTACTTTTTGAAAGTTTACTACAGCCATGTTTTCACAGGACTCTAGTTTTTTCCCAATATCTAAACAATATCCTTTTGGCTCAGCGGTTATTTCCATTCAAAGGTTGGAGTAAATGGCGCAATTATAATTCATTTGTATGAAATTTATAAATAAAACATTGCAAAGAACGTCCAATAGAAATCTCAATTTTTCTTGTAACTCCACTTTTAAAACCTGTTTGATAACTCTTTGCACTTAACCTACAGCACGTAACTTAGAAATATCAATGATTTTCTTTAAAAAAGTTAATATGCTTACTTTAATATTATGAAAGCTACCAGACATAGGAGTGACAAGGATATCATACCTTGATTTAAGTTATGAGAGTAAAACAACTTGTTCTGCTGTTGTCTAGCTTTATTTTTTCATTCCTTATTTTGAATCAAAATATTGCTCTTGTGACCATCAAAGTACAGAATATTCTTATGAAAAGTGTTATTCCTCGTTTTTCTTTTCAAGTCAATTGGTAGTTTTCTTCTTTTCCTTGTGAATTTGAGACACTCGAATTCTTTGGAAGAATCTTCCTTGGCAATAATTCAAATAAAAATAAAAATACAAATGGACGATCAGCAACAGATCCAGCTAGGCTTGTCCTAGGTCGGTTAGTCCCCAATGAAGATCAATGGACCTCTTAAAGCTATCTACGCTTTACTGATTACAGCCGCTTCTGGTAAGCTGTTCCAAGTGCCCAAAACCCAACTTAAGTAATATTTTAAAATAATTTCTAGATTAGCATGGGATTTGAATAGCTTAAAACAATGACCCCTTGTCCTGCTTTCCAAGGAAAAATTTAATCCATTAACATCTTTCATATTGATAAATTTAAGCAACTGTATCATATCCCATTTGACGCTCCTTTGCTCCAGGCTATACATATTAAGACTTTTAAGTCTGGCACCATAATCTAAATATGAAAGTCCGCTTACTATCCTAGAAGCCCTTCTTTCATCCCTTAACAATGAAAAAATAAAATTTCTTCGAATAAGGAGACTAAAGTTGAACAGCATACTAAATATGAGATCTTACCAAACTTACATATCTTTTAAAGCAGCATTGATAAGAATTGACGCTGATCTATCGGAGTCCTCATCCTATGCTACATTTGGAAGTTTAGTTCTCACTTACCATGCTGGGAAAAAAACCTTCACTTGTAATTGTGTTTTTCTCCTTTCAAGTTGTTTATGTGTAAAAACAGCATCTTCGTGTACATTTGAAGTAATAATTTAATGGTTTGAAATAATTGATTCAAACTAAATGAATTACTTTGAAAGAGAGAGAGAACCAACTAGAACAAAGAACTCAGTTGATACCAGTGATCGCAAGGAAAGTGCACTGGCAAAACATGTGCGTTTAGCGGACTTAATGCACGTTTGAAAGCAATTTCGCAATCGCCTAGGTCATTCAACTAACTATACACATTAAGTATTTATTTATCAAGAGTTTCATTTCAAACGTTCAAAATTTCAAATGAGAGGTGATTATATTTTATCACTAGCTTTTACCCGCGGCTTCACTCACGTTGATGTAGTTTTTTTTTCAATCGATTCAAGTTAATGGTCAACACAGGGAGAGGTCAAGTAGTTACCAAAAAATGGTTTCTCCCCAGTTCCGCTGACATTTAAAATGGCCTCCCCCTTTAATATATCAAAACATATGATGAAAACTGAAAATCAAGTGAGGGGGGGGGGGTAAATGAAATGTCGGCGAAACTGGGAAAACACCCAAAAAATCACACAAAATAAATCAGGAAAACGTTCAGGAGCTGTAAAGAAGTTAGTTTGGGTAATTCTCAAAAATTCCAATTCGAGTGAGGTCAACAATTTTTAAATAAAGTCATCCATTTCCTTTATAATCCCCATCCCCGTCAAATGGTGTCTAGCGCTACACCTGCTATCTAAATTATTGTATAGCTTCTTACCGGAGAAATCGTCCCAAAATAGGGTCAACAGTCACTACAAATCCAAATTCTAATAATGTCCCTTTAGAGTGAGGACATCAAACCTTTAAAATCCCCCACGTAAAGAAAATGAACTGTTTCTTAAAAACGTAAACAGTCCTGATTAAAATACCAAAAAAGTTCTGAGTAAAAATACCATTAAAATCAGAGTAAGCACAACAGTTTTTTTTTTAAGTTCCTATTTAAATGAGGACAATAGTACAAAAAACTTCTCATTTCGGAAAGAGAAACATTCCCTAAAGTCTTTATTAGAATGGTGATATCAGCGTTTTCAAATAACATCTCCTTCTGATCTCCTTCATGATTAATTCCAAAAATCTTCTTCAGTACAGGTCCATAGCATAAAAAACAAATTTAAAAAAAAAGAAAGAAAGAACAATACTCTCTATTGTCGCTATTATTGTAGGGATATTAATTCCCCAAAATCCTAATTAGCACCATTAATCCTTTAAAACACACACACACAAAAAAAAAAAAAAAAAAAGAAAAAAAGAAAATTAAAAGTTTCATTAAAATTTTAAAAAATTCGCCAATACGCTAACGTAGTCGCCTGGTGAGTCTGGAGATATAAAATGGATTTGGTAAATTAATTTACATTTTAATAGCAGTTTTAATGTTATTTGAGCGTGTTGTTTCACTAATTTGATGAATAAATTTTAATTGTAATACCCTATACATAGTATTTAATGATATTTTTTACCAAAATTAGTTTGGCGAAGTTTTTACATTTCAATGCAAATTTTGTAATGGGTGTAGCGCCAAGATTTTTGAACACTCGTCCCGACCGCGTTATCATAACTCTGCCTATTGAATAAATTTTTAAAATGTCATTTTTTTGCAATTAAATTCATTTTCTTCAACGAATGCAATCTAATTCATTATCTATTTTTGCAATTAAAAGCAGCGTAAAAATGTAAAATAATCCAAATCCATTATTTATCGGAAAAAGGACCACAGTGCCATACATTCACCAGAGACTTGCCAAGTTTATAAAACTGCTTAAAATGTTTGCTTAATCTACATTCATAAGATACTAGAGGACCTGATAGACGTTGTTCTGTTCAAACTTTGGAAAATGAAAAGTTAAAAAATTTGAATAAACCATCAAGTTTTGAACCGTTTTGTTGAAAAAAAAATAAATAAAAAGAAATTTTTTTAAGCTGCTTGGTGTCAGAATGCGTATATTTTATTACAACTAGATTTATCTAATGCCCACTGAGCAGTTGTTTTATTAACTATTTTTTCCCCCGTACTTGATGGTTTGTTCCTTCAGCTATACTCAAAGGATAAAAAGCGTCCTCAGATATTAAGTGTAAAAAATCTAACTACCCATCTAGAACAAACTGGAAATCCCGATACAACGTCCCCCATATGAAAAAGAATAAAACAATCGAAAGGATAACGTTTAGAAAAATGATAAAGTTAAAAACAGTTGCCTGAATAAGCGAAAATCACTCCCCTCCCCTCCCGATGTAAAATAAACACGTTCTTCAACTAAAATGACTAATCACTCTTTAAAAACCATAAACAATTCTTTGCAATATGAAATATTTCGCCAAATAAACAAAAAATACAATAAATAACATTAACAGTAGCTTTAAAATGTAAACAAATGATCACGCAACTCTACTGTTTATAGCCAAAGTCGCCAAGTCACCACGTTACTGTAATCCAGCCGATCAGTGAGCGAAGCCAACTCTGACCGATTAGCGGTCTGATCTTTTGAAAGAAAATTTTGTAAAACTTCATATATTGCCTGATTTGTTCTGTCCACCATAGATAAAGATCTTCCATTGCACTGATCTTTTGTGTACAGAACTACCCTGTTGTAATTTATCTGGACGAAAATAAAATTTGTTTCGTCTTTAAATTCCATCCTCTTTTCCTTTGATAATGTACCTATTAGTTTGATAATCCTTAAAGTATTCTTGACAATGGTGCCAAAACTCAGATTGATTTGAGCGATGGCGAGAAACAAATGTTGCTAGGTACGGTACTTTCTGATCATTTGGTTCGGAAAAGGTAAAGCACCGATCCGGTCACATGGTTCAACTACGACGCCAGAACACACGTTTTGCGTGAACCTTCCAGTACTTTACTTTAAAAAATATCTCGGGACCTAAAATCGTTGCTTTCAAGAAATAAAGGCTTCACTCTCTACGTTTTAACTATTCTCAACTGACATACCATGGTAGGAAATTTCATTACCAAAAGCAGAACTGGCTTTCTTATTGTCCTTTGGCCACGGGTTGAATATTTATTTAAGTCCTCGCTCAACAATAGGTTAAAATAAATATTACTCATTTGGGAGATATAACCATCCAATGTTTAAAATTAATTAATCAACAAAAACGTTTCGGATTCGATCCATCGCGCTTCGAAACCATGCTTGCCACAATTTAATTGCACACAAAAAAATTGATCAAAATCGGTCCAGCCGTTTAAAAGCCTTATGGTGACAAACGTCCGCACAGAAGATTTTTATATATTAAGATGAATTTTAATTCCGTTCAGAAGATGTGTAAAACTGGAAAATAATCAGTCAAATCCATGTATTATTTACCATGTATCTTGGGCAAAAAATCTTACTTTAAAATTTAACTCAGTTAAGCCTTGAACAGTGAGACGAAAAGCAAAAATAGTCAACAATACCACAATTGTCGCTATCGACAGGGAGTTGAGATGATACCCTAAATACTATATTGTGTTGAGGAAAGCCTTCGAACATAGAACTAAAAAGCTCATAACTCGTTTGTTATTTTACTTAGAAATTTGGAACAGGTGCCATCTTCAGAAGAAAAATCAGAGCTTTCGATGGACATGTAATGTTAATATGTGCAAGTATTTTTTCATCCTAATATTAGAGAATTTATACGAAAATTGGGTTTTATCGCCCCTAGGGGGGTTTTGCCCCCCATAACGGGACGAAAACTACCCTATGTGTTATTCTGATGCATAAATTATATCATTGTAAAGTTTCATCAAAATCCATTCAGTAGTTTTTGCGTGAAAGAGTAACAAACATCCATACATCCATACAGACAAACTTCCGATTATATAATAGTAGTAAGATTCAATTTTCGCCAGTTTGGTGAAAAATCAGGCTAATTACTTAAAATTCAAAATCAAATGGGCAGCTAAAGATATTATTTAATTTAGCTGAAATTTTGTATGATAAATGAGCTTGGTAAGAGGCAACATTTCCGCCATATAGGCTTTACATATTTCTCAATTTCGTTTTTTTTTTCGCTCCACCCTAATGTACAATCTTATTCCGTATCGAGACATGTGTACGTAATGGGGTTGTTTCCATCAGTCAAAAGTACTACTTTTAGTCACTGAAGTTGATAGAATGGGCAGAATAAATAAATAAATAAATAAATAAATAAATAAATAAACTAAAAAAAATTTAAAAAAATAAAATAAATAAAAAATAAATAAAATAATAGTAACATGGAACAAAAAAATCTTTTATTTTCAAAACGTTTAATTTTTATTAATTTTTTTAAGATGTCCGATTTTTTAAACAAAGTGTGGTCTTTATGACGTCCCAAGGGATGAACTTTGGCGTGTACTCCACTGGCGCCCTGCTTACGCTAGCTGTCTGCCGCGTTTTCAGGTTAAGATAATTCAGTAACGAATTAAATATTACTCTCTATGCTTGCTATCAACCATATCGTTGCCAGTACATGTGAGTAAATAAGCGAATTAAATATTGCACTCTGTGTAAATGGCATCAGTGAATGGCATTTCATCACTTGTGATGTCATGAGCAGAAGCGAAAAAAAATATTGAATCTGCGCACCGATTAAAATTAAAAAAAAAAATAAAAAAAACTAAAATTTGTCAAATTATTTAAAAATGTCCTGTTCTATGATCCTATGTTTTTGAGCATGCTCATTTAGAAAACAATACTTTTAAAATATCGGAAACGACTCCATTCTAAAAAAAATCCTTTGTAATTATTTTCCAGCGTTAAAAGATCGCGTCCCATCTTTTGCATTGCGCAGACAACCTTTTTTCCTGAGCAAGCGGATCGCTTTGCCAAGGAGGGCTGTAGGCTCTCGACACCCTCCTCCTCTGCCCTTACCTACTCAGAGCACCAGTCCAAAATTAATCGTCATACATCAAAAGAGTGGAAGATCCCTCCCTCCCACCGCTGGTATGCGGCCAGGGTACCGGGCTCTTCTTTTCACCTCGACTGCGATAGAGCGTCTAAATCGGCAATTTCTAAATTAGCAAACGGACATACGAAGAGTCTATCGTTCTTTGAGGGCTGAAAAACTTTTGCGGTCTGCACCAAGTGCAGGGTTCAGCAGGCCTCAGCCGAACACATCCTGGACTGCTTGGGTCTTACCAAAGAAGGCTTATACTGCCGTGTGCAGGTAAACGGCAATATCTGCAGAAATGAGTTTTGAAGATATTTGAAGAAACGCGTTTTGGATTCAATACCAGTAATACGGAAATGTTGGAATTAGACGTCTTTTTCGCGCCTTTTTTCAGCGGAAACCAAACAAGCGAGCTTGTACTGTAAAGATTACGTATAATAGATGACAAAAATGCAAAAAAAAAAAAAAAAAAAAAAAAAAAAAAAAATGAAAAATGAAAAATTTGCAGTTACTGCCCTTTACCTGCACACGGCACTATATACCTCCCCTCTTCTTGTCCTTGATTTTTAAAGAGACAATGATTTACTGGATCTTAGAGGATTAGAAAGAACAACACCTTTTTTTCCTCTCTCCCGTAAAATCGCGATTGTATGTGACATACGTTGTTCTGGCTCTGAGGTACAGAATTAATCAAGCATTAGTCAGACATTAGTTAGTCAAAATTGGATTATTTTTTTATTAAATCAAAGTTTTTTTTCGTTCCCTTTACACAATTTTGAGCAATTGATAGTTGACTGGTATCATAACGGAAATTTCTATTAATCGAAATTTTTGAGAAGAATTGCATTGTTCGACCATTAGATGGAGCCCGAACTCATTGACGAAATTCTTTCAAAAAGTTCCTTCAGGGCTGGATCCTGTGCGATGACATAGTCAATGTCCTCCGGGGTCAACTGTGTAGCTTTTTTGGTCGATCCCGTTCTGGAGCGAGCGTGGTTGATGGCCAACTCTAGGAGCTCTGCGGCCACATACTCGATGATTGCTGTCAGGAAAACAGCGGCCTCCGACCTGACACGGCCAGAGGTGAATTTCGACTCCAATAGCTGGTGGACTTCGCCGATTGGGAATGAGACATCAGGTCGGCGCGAGGAGAGTCTCTGTCGTTTCGAGGCGGGGCTCTTGCTCGAGCTGGTTCTCACTCTTTTCTTCCGACTTCCCCCAGATTTTCTCGCCATGACCTGGAAAAAAATGAAAAAAAAAAAAAAAAACTAATTTGAATTCTGAAATTTTGAATTCAAATTATGTTTTTCGCAATCACGAGATTCGGCAGGACCCTATATTCATTGGAGTTATTGTTTCTAGAAACGGCCCCTGTCCCCTTAAGCCTGCCCCTCATCCTGGGCGGTTACGTATGTATAGTTGTGTGTGTGTGTGTGTGTGTGTGTGTAGGCGTGCGTGCATGTGTAGGCTAAGCTTGTGTGTGTGCGTAGACCTGCGTGTATGAACGTAGTGTACGTGTGTAAGGGCCGATGTGTGTGTGTCAGCGCGTATGTGTGTCAGTGTGTATGTGTGCAAAGGCGCCCGCGTGTATGTCGGATATGCACGCCACCGGATTCCGGGTGACAGTGGTCAGGACCAGAGGAGCCGTGCCTGCAGAGGACGGTGGGCGGTGGTGCTGCAGAGGCCTCTGGTCCAAGCTGAAAAAGGAACCACAACATCAAGGACGGTCAAATGAAAACAATTTAGCAATCGTGATTGCTCAAGGGAAAAAAAAAATGAATTTTTGACACCATGGAATTAAAAAATCTGTTTTTCGCAATCAACAGGTGTGTGCGTGTTGTTGGTTGATTCTATTGGTTTTAATGGCGCAAAAGCCGAAATAGGCTATGCTGCGCCAAACGATAGTGTTGAAGATACAAGAGAGTGGGGGAAAAAAACAAAGGCGAAAAATTTAACTATAAAAGACACAAAACTTCTGGAATTTAGAAGAAAATTTTCGAAAGAAACAAGAACAAAGTTTTGAATTTTGAAAACGAGGTCAAAATAACAAACTGTTAAGGAATTTTGAAAAATAAAAAACACATATACACGAAACAAAAAGCAGACAAATACAATAACACAAGGACAAAGACTAAATTAAAGACAAAAAGCCAATCTCTTGAAGGAAGAAGAACAATTGTGGGTGTGTGTGTAGATGTGTGTGTGCGTACATGTGTGTGCGCAGGTGAGTGTACGTAGGCGTGTGTGTGTGTATGTGTGTAGGGAATGAACTCCATCGCCTGCCCGCGGAGGCCGTAATCTTACACGCCCCCATCTCTTTTTAAAGTAAAATCTGCTTAAGTTAAGCGTTGAATGAGCGCAAACGATTTGTAACCATGACGACGAAATTTGTCCTCTTATTAAATATTAAAACAGCGAGCTGCTAGACTTGTTCTTGTCGTCATGGTAACCTAAAAAATTAGAGTAACACCAACTTTTGTCAAGTGAAGATAATAAGGAATTCGAGACTGCTAAATAAAACAAGTAATTCGTGATTGCTCAACAAAACAAACAATTCGTAATTGCTCAACAAAACAAGTAATTCGTGATTGCTCAACAAAACAAGCCATTTAACAAGACTAAAATTTACTAAAGTAGTTTTAAAAAAATCTGGAAAATAATTAAATTAAATTATTTAATATGAAACTATCCGTCGAATAAAAGAAAACAAGTCGTTAGCTAACATGAAATGTTCCATTCATATGTAAAATTAAAGTATAAGGACCAAAAAGAGTAAGAGCTGTTTCAGCAGTAGGAAATCTTTTTGCAAATTTTGCACGTTCCACTTTATGACGATTCCCCTCTCTTTTCCCCTTAGAAGTATTTTACTTCGAAATACATAATTCGTTTTCAGAAACTTTGCAAACACCTGGATCTGCGAAAACATCTTCTTTTGTTTTTGTTCTCCAGAGTCCAGGAAACGTTTTGCCTTGGTATTCAAAATCCTCGGTACTTTTCCGTTAAAGGTACGTCATCTGGCGCACTTTTATTTTGGGCGCTGTTAATTTATTTATTGCGGTAGAGTTACGGTAACCGGGTTGCGGTTATAAATATTTCATTCTGGATACCCCTACCTTATCTTTTCTAAGAAGCGATTTTAGCAACCCTACGGTAAAGCTGATTTACTTTCGTTTGGCTAGTCAACGGTTTCAGAGCTCGTGCATTGTAGTTTTTGTTTACATTGTGACGTAGGTGCCAAATTTGGCTCTTTTTGAAAAATACGCCAACAAAAAATTTTATATTTGGCGGTATTCAATAACTTCATTTTCTAAATTCTAGGATTGCCATATACTTGTAGATATCGAAATCGCATTAAGAATTTTTCTATTGTCGCCAAGGTAGAAAATAAACAAGTCGATAAACCAAGTGACGAACCTTCCCTAATAAAAGAGTAAGTACCAAACTCTCACTTTCTTTTGAGAGAGCTTTGTGTCGTTATGTGGAGATATTTCGATAGTTGGGAATATGGCACAGTCGTCACATTTTTGGCGTAAATAATTTTATTTTGGTAACCCTGCTGATTTATAGTAACCCTATGTGAATAGATGTTTCTGGTCTCTTTGTTTAGAGTTACAAAGAAAAATACCTCCCGCGCACGCGCTGAAGCCAAAAGTTGATGCCAATGAAGAAAGATCGCTAGATTCCCAACTATGGAAATTTCTCCCGTTATGTCAAACTTGTTTCTGAATGGAGACAACAGGATAACAAAACAGTTACAATGACAAACGTCACAATTACAAGTAATTAGAGATGGCATAAATATTGTTTATTTTTTACCTATCTAAGGTTCAAAACTGATATTTAATTAATAGAAGTATTCTTGATATCCAAAATGCACTTACTCTTGGGCTTGAAATATTATTACTTTAAGGTAATTTTCATTTTTCAAAACTGCGTTGTAAAATTTAAAGCTTAACGAAATCTGAATCGAAAATAAATTAAATGATTTCGTAGCACGTGGCAATAATATTGCTTTTAATATCACTTCTGAATTTCTTCAGTAAGGCTTAGATGGAGTATTTAACATTTAACTTATATTCTACTAGCCACCTGCAGCGATCAGCCAAAGCCTTTTATTTGCTTTGTAAAACACAAAAATATTTTTCTCCAGTTTATGCATTTTTAAATGAGCTTCGTGTCATGTCTTGAACAAAATTTTTTAAATCGCTGACACACAAAGCAAGGGGGTTTTAAGTTTGACGTGTCTGTAAATCTGTGTGTATGTTTATCTGTTTGTGGCACTCAAGCGCTAAACGGATGGACCGATTTTGGGGGAAAAAAAAAAAAATGTTCGAAAGGAGAGTTGATCGAGAGTGTTCTTAGCTAGGTTGCCTCTTTGGATGACATTAATTAACGAAGATATCAATTAAAAACCTGTAAAAGGTCTTTCGCAATACTTGCAGTGAAAACATACCTAAAAAATTTAAAATTTAATACCAAAATAAAGAAAAAATTTTCCCGCGTCTGACGGAATGTTTTGGAACTTCCATGCTACGTAGAATTTGAATTATAACGTTTTTTAAAGCATATTTCAATAACAGCTATGCCTTTATTCACGTGACTGATCCCTAAATTCATAGTTGGCCGACAAGGAACTTAAACGCAATGATTTAAAATTTTTATCTGTTACCAGTTTCTATTTAATAGCAAATAAAATTCTTGACATTGATTTTTAATAGTATAAGGCTTTTAAAAGGATTTTCCATTTTCCCCCTTGATTCTACAGTTGCGACTCAGTCGGTTTTTTTTTTAATTTTTAATTTTGTTTAGGCGATGTAGACCATAGACTAATAATAAGAGTCTACATAAGACTCATTATTAGTCTATGATTGAACGAATAAGGCTAGTGTCGGGTATTGAGAACTTAACGGTAACCGGCATCGCAAGGAACGTAGAAATGGAACGGGAACCATAGACTAATAATAAGAGTAGACCGAGCTTTCTCATTCTTGCTGATGAAGAAAATTGGTTCATAGATGTATCATGTGACTAGTGGAAGGGCTTGGCGAAGACTTTGGCAGCATGGTTGCTAGATGGCAGCATTATCTATAGTTTGGCACTCGACATGTATTTTAAGACAATGTGTTTTCTTTAAAAAAAACTTCCAGGTGCAGAGATTGAACTGTTTTTCTTTTAGTTATGCATTATTTTGACATTAGTAATAGTTTTTGATCAGTTTTCGGTAACTTTTACTTCATTTGGAGCTGTCAGCGTTGGCGTGAACGAAATGGCGTAAACGTTTTGCGTTAACGCAAAAATGTACTAATCGGTATTTTAAATTGAAACTGTAGGTAAAAATCTTACCGTTTGCTGATTCTTTTTGGATCTTCAATTGCTTAGAGAGTTATTGAAATTGAATAAAGAAAATGTAAAATACTATCTAAACGAAAAACTCACTATATTAACAAAATATTTACAACTTAGAATAACAAATTTACAAATCGGACTCCATAAAAGATCATTCTTCCGTATTCCATCAATTTTATTTATTTTATTTCGATCGTCTGCTACGATCAACGCCCGCTGTTGCTAGGATATCCACCAGTCGCATGGTTTGGTTTATGAGCAGCAAAAGGGTTGCCATAGCTCGGTCTACTCTTATTATTAGTCTATGACGGGAACTGCAACGGTGTTCTTGGCGGGGCATTCCGTAATGTAAATAGCTGCGTGTATGTGTGGGATGTGATGTTCTTAAGATGTTAATAAAGTAATTAGTCCTGTTCTGTCCATGCCTCATCTGAACTCATGTTAACATCAACAAATGACGGACCACCGAATAACAAATACAGGAGAGCTAGCCCCATTTTTTGATGTATGATAGCAAAAACTCCCTATATCGTGATTTTATCGTCATCAGAAAGCCTAACTTGTCTTGTTTTTATCGTGTTCAAAGCTGTTAATAACCACTATGAAGATATAGGATGACATTGGCTCCAGAGGTTGGATTTCTTTTTTTTTACACATAAAATATTATTTACAGTACAAAGACGGGAAATAACACCCGGGGTTCCGAAGGGAATCGAACCCACGACCTAGGGCATTTTTAGCGAAGCTTCGACCTCAGAGCCACAAGGGCCAGATTGCTGATAAAGTGTTGCGAGCAAGCAGTTTGTTAAATCACAAAGCATGGCCTCATCAAAATTCTAACAGGCCGTGACAATCGCTGAAAATCATGGCAATAAAGAGGGCACTACAGGAAACCCCTGTTTCCATTACGTTGCCATTAATTGGTGAATGCAGGGGTTCTGTTCAGCGCCTCTTGTGGTCAAAATGGACGATGTCCAATCAAAAATAAACAAACATTGAAACGCTGACATTGATTGGTGGATGCATGAGCTGCATCGGTTTAACAAAGAAAGTCATAAATTGTCAGGGCCCGTTAAGCGTCAGCGCCATCTAGTGCACATCATGGCCATGCACAAGGCATCAGTGTAGTAAAAGTTATTACGGAAGAGTGCTTTGAAAACTGCCTGATCTTATCTTACAGTAAGTTTTGTTTCATCGTGGTTCACTGAAGCTTACTTGTTTAATGTTCTTAAAGAAAAATGTCTGTAGTTGACGAATTCAAAAAGAATGTTGTTGTGTATCGTTTTTTTTTCCTGTGATCTGATAAGCAGGAAAAGTAGTTTGTATCCCAGGAGGCCATGAATCGCCTTATTAACACTCCATTGTCCTTGTAATAGGACACCGGAGTATCTGGTGGAAGGCATGATCGTGTGCTGCATATGCTACACATATGTGCACGAACTGTGCGAAAGAGCGAACTTCTCCCCTCCAGAAAATAACGAATTATTAATGCTTTGAACGTGACCATTGATCGTTCTCTTTTTCGTAGAAGTGAAGATGGATTTTTTAAAAATGCTTTTGAGTTCATAAAATGTGGTTTAAAATTCTAATATATGTAATAGCTAATGATCGAGTAACCCGCGAGTTTCAACAATGAAACTCGCGCTGCGGCATGATAATTTGATAATATATTTTGGTAATGTTTAACATGCAGGGAAAAGCTTTATTGTGACAAGGCTGAATTCGATCCAGTAACTTAACTGTTTTACTGGTAAGACTGTCATTTCAGGGAAATGAAGAAACGAAACAATGGTCAACAATGGATGTTACCTACTGGAGTTTAGGGTCAATCCACTGGAGTTAAGAGTTACAGTTTCAACTATCAAAACATCACAAAACAGGCACTGGCTACGTACAAATTTAGAAGCAATTTTCACTCGTCATACCTTGACGGGAGATTTTCTAGTGCTTATTATAATGATAAATAATTTTTCATTCTTTATAGTTTGGCAGTAGCGTTTATTTATTTATTTATTTTTTTGTCTCCAACTCTGCGTGAAGTATTCATTGCCCACAGTTGTCCTTATTTGGGACCTTTTTTCCTAATAAGGCAAAATAACTTTTCTTTGTTAAATCCGGTGACTAACAATATTGAAACTTAAATTTTCTCTTGATTTTTTTTTTTCTTTCTCCTTTTGAGAAATCACGAATTGCATAATATTTTCACTCGCCCAAAGTTGATGTTGCTCTGATTTTCCACATTGCCATGACAACGAGAATAGTTGTAGCTCGTTGTTTTGATATTTATTGCGTGGACGAATTTTCGTCGCCATAGTTACAAATCGTTTGCGTTTACCTAAGCACAAAGCATAACTCCCCTGCTCGCCAGCCTCCACGAGTGGGAATAGTCCTGGTTGGTGGCGTCTATGCCCTACACACGCCTACATAGGTACATGTACACACCATTGAGAAAAGATAAAATATAGGGAGTGAAGATTTTCATTCGGTGAACCCAAGACCCCAAGTCACGTGATAGACTTTTAAGCAAAGCATTGGAAGAAATCAGATTTCTTTCGCTTGTTTCACGCAAAACGTGCCAGCCATTCGTCGTTTTGAGTCACGTGACTTGGGGTCTTTCGGTCAGCGCTTTTGTTAAGCCAATCATTGCCGAGACTTGCTTCCTCCATTTTAATCCGTTCTCTAAGATACACACATTCCCATGCCTGCACGCACACAGACGCCTACCCACATACACTCGTGATCGCGAAAAATATAACTTGAATTCAATGTGTCAAAAATTTAAATTTCCATTATGCTGCCTTTTACATGGTAAAGGAAGTAAATTGTATTCGCGAAAAAAAAAAATCACTCAAATATCAGCTTAAATTTCCATTTTGCTCACCCCCGAATAAATGTTGAGCTGTTTTTTGACCCGACCGCACGTGCATAGGTACCTAAAAACGTATGGACGCCCGAAATGTCCATACTATTCCCGAGTTAATTACCATGAGTTTTCCCGTGACGTCTGCATGTACGTATATATGTAAGTTTGTACGTATCACGCATAACTTAAAAACGGTATGCCGTAGAAAGTTGAAATTTGGTATCTAGACTCCTAGTGGGGTCTATTTGTGCACTTCCCCTTTTGGTTGCATTCGGCTGTTCCAAAAGGGGGGTCTTTTACATCTTTTTGGGGAAAGTCACTGTTAATGTCAATACAAACTCAATCGATGTTATAATTTCGAGAACACTTGACGATACATCGCCAACCTTTTAAGTTGACGACAAATTTGGCAAAAAAGTTTTTTTTCGAATCTGGTTTCAGTTGGCGCTATTGGCGATATTCAGAGAGTTATCCATTTAATTACGCTAAAAATGTAGATATTGGGAAACCTAATCTCTGTTAAACACTTTTTTCCTTCGATTCGCGACGAACTAGGGGAGAAAATATTTAATTAAGTGTTCCCTTGATTTTTCAATTATTCAAAAAAACATGCATTATTTAACAGATGTGAAAGGAAGTAGTTAGGTGTCCACATTAGATTTTTTTTTTTTGTAATTTTTATATTAGTCAGTTAATGGATGTGCAAACGTATTGGATCCAATTGAAATATAAATGAGTGAGATGTTAGGCCATGAGCCTTAAGGTTACCTTATATGGCCCCAGGGTTGTTTTGTTTAAACCACGTTGGTTTAAACCATGGTTTAAATCAGGTATTTTTTCTTTAAACCATGCGATTTTTTTGAAAAATTAAATCGTTTTCCCCCAAATATTTTCATAAATTTTACATATCATTGGACGATAGAAAATCCAATTTATACAAAGTAAACAGCTATAGAGATAAATTACAGTTTAATAAATTTTCAGACTTTTTTTTTATATGTAACTTAAATTTACTAAAGAGTTTTTTCTTTTTTCTCTTTTATCCATGCAACATTTCTAATCAATGCAACTTTTCCTATGAGGTATATAAAATTACAAGACAGACTAAATATGTTTTTCTAAAATTACATGTAGAAAAAATCCAAGTAGTTCGTTGCATTTATTTATTTATTAATTATTATTATCATTATTATTATTATTATTATTATTATTATTATTATTATTATTATTATTATTATTATTATTATTACTACTATTATTATTATTATTATTACTATTTATTATTTATTTTCTTCAGTGATTAACATTTCAAAATAGAAATGTTAAACTGAATTTCATAAAGCATATTTTAATCAAAACTTCATTTTACTACCTAGTTCGCTTAATTATTTAAGATTTATACAAAACAAAACATGTATCATTGAAGCAATCAGTCGAGTATATATATATATCTAATTTATGTAACATATTTAAACGACAAGTGAGAGAAAAAAACTTAAGAAGTCCAACTGCACTTAGAGTAGGCATAAAATGCTTTTAATACCTACACACTTCTTGGCATCCACTATAGACAATGCAGTCAGAGCAAGAAAATATGTATGAAGTTGTGAAAACAGAAATATTTGTGTATCTCAGTGCTCTCATAGCAAAATTTATTGCTAAATTTTGACCTTTGAAAGAATTTTTTAAATCCCAGTATAATAAAAGAAGTCCTCTGTATGAATGTAGAAGAATAAAGAAACACTAACTTTTATTACAACGTCTTTAATTGAGATATGTTAACAGAATAATTTAATTATTTGGATTTGTATTGTAAAAGATAAGGAATACATTAGGATTGGAAAGAAACTTCAGATCTTATCTTTTTATATGAGGCTTTAAATAAAATGATTTTTTTAAAACCAAATTGTGTTCCCAAATGCATTAAATCAGAAGAAATTGGGTCTACAATGAGAAAAATGATGATTTTCTAAAAGCCTATTAGTTCTCTTTGTATAAGTGTTCTCAATGATACATTAGGTAAATTATTACATTATCTGTAACTTCTTTTTTATCTTTAAACAAAATATGTGTTGGTCTTTTGATTTTTTAAAATTTTGTAGTGTACATTAGACTTGTGATTCATTTGTGGATACTTCAAAATACTTTATCTGCTCAAAATACTTGATTTTAATTTTGCTTTTATTTATATTTTTATCGTAGAAAGTTGTAATTATGAGGAAATTGATTTACTAGATTTTATTCTTGGTTATTTATAAATATGTCTAACTCTCACAGCAAATTTTTTGTATTCATTTAGCGCCAAGGACCCTTCATTAAATTTAAGGTCCTTTTTTAGTACTTAAACATTTTCAAACAATATTTTCCCTTAAGAAAGCTCTACTTATGAGAAAATGAAATTACAAGATTTTACACTTTATTATCAACTAGCTGCTTTGCCCGGTCTATTTTGAAAACAAAAATTGTGTCAAGTGACGTATAGTCAACAATCAGGCATAAATAAAAGAAAAAAAAATCATCATGGAAAATTTCAATTCCAAACAATGATGACCGATATTAAAATACTTTTAAAAAACTAAAATTAAATGAGAAAGATGGATTTAAAAAGCGTAACTATGGAAACACAAAATGAAATAAGTTTCAGAGTTGAAAATGAGAAAGATAGAAACAATGGATTCAAAAAGCGTTACCGTGGAAACGCAAAATAAAATGGTTAAAAACTTGAATAGAGAACAGATTTTTGAACTTCATTTAATTCGCTTGTAACTTTTTTTCTAATGGAGATAGAAAATTAAACTTCCAACCATAGGTCGAGTTAGATCTGGAGTAAAAAAGGTAGCTCTTTTCAATGGTGTCAAAACGAAAACTGTAGGACAATTCCTTCACTTTTTATTGATGGATTTAATGAAGAAAGTATTGCCTAAATTTCAGCTAAGCCTAAACAAATTCGAGTTAAAAACGTAAATAACTCCCGCCGCAATTAAGTTAGAGCGTTGGAACAAATTGCGTAGAACACGGAAAATTCTACCCTTTCCAACGATATGTAATATTACTAATTGCGAGTAATTTTTTACCCCCATATTCGGGAATTTATGTGAAAATTGGGCCTAAATTGGAATAAAAAAGAACTATTCATCGAATTTTTTTCGAACTGATCTGCAAACCTTCTCAGGACTTAAAGGAACAAATTGTGAAAATTTCAGCGAAATCGGCCGGGTAGTTCTCGAGTTTTGCGAGTTCAAACAAACAGACGCTTTTTGGACACTTCATTTTATACTATGTAGAGATTAATTCGGAATAAATGTGAGTAGTAAACATTCATTAAAATTACTTTATTAAATATTCATGACTCTTCAAAAGTAAAATCGTTCTTCTTACAAATGGTGTTGATATCAAACAAACCCGTTTAAAAAAAATAAAAAAAAAACGTTTTTTTTGGGTTTTATTTTAAAAAAAAGTTTTTTTTTGTAACTCTGTATGACTCTTATTTTTTGCATAAGTTTAAATGCACAGGGTAATTTTTCTTAGCAGTTTATGTAAATCTGTTAACGGGTAAACAATAAATAAAAATCTGAAAAGGTAAACTAAAATTGAAGCAAAATTGTAGCTTTTAGAGATATGGAGAAATCCAGTACCACTCTAGAATGATCTCTAGTGTGATTTTGAGTAATCAACTGGTTGTTACTTTTCACTGCGAAAACTTTTAATTTTTCACAAACAAATTCGAGTTTATATTATTTTTGATTAAATTTAATTTGTGTTTAATTTACATGTGCTGAACTAAACGCAACCCAAAACTAAACTAAGTGCTAAAATGTAATTAACAAAAGAAAAACAAAAGGAAAGACATGACGGAAAAAAAGAAAATGTCAAGTGACCTTGGGGTAATTCCTAATCGCTATATTTCCAAAGCAAATAATAATTACCTAACTTTTATTTTAAAGTGCAAAAATTTTATGAAATATGAAATATTGCGTGGAATTGCAGAAAACTTTACTTAACTACGTCTATATTCAATTGTAATACGCAGTTTAGTTTGCAAATTTGAGCATCTTTTAAACTGCTTACTAAATTTGTTATTCCAAAGATGGATTCTCAAATATAGGAGAAGGTTGCCGTCAATGGACCGCTTCCATGACTAGACCGGGAAGATATTTCCCGTACTAGAGTTTGAGCAGACGCGTAATCAATTTTAGTACCTTCCTTTGTCTGAAAACAATCTACTGCAGAGTCGTCAATTGGATAAAATTACTTTATCATATTGTTAATTGGTCAGATAAGATTTCTACCATTATCTTACTAATTATTGATATTTTTATTTAGTTACTAGCTTTCACACCTCGGCTTCGCTCACGTTGATGTAGTTTTTTCAATCGATTCAAGTTAATGGTCAACACAGGGAGAGGTCAAATAGTTACCAAAAAATGATTTCTCCCTAGTTTCGCCGACATTTAAAATGGCCTCCCCCCTTTAGTACATCAAAAAATATGATGAAAACTGGAAATCAAGGAAACGGGGGGAACTAGGAAGACACCCAAAAAATCACACAACATAAATCAGGAAAACGTTCAGGAGTTGTAAAGAAGTTAGTTTGGGTAATTCTCAAAAATTCCAATTCGAGTGAGGTCAACAATTCTTAAATAAAGTCAACCATTTCCCTTATAATCCTCATCCCCGTCAAATGGCGTCTAGCGCTGCACCTGCTATCTAAATTATTGTACAGCTTCTTACCGGTAAAATCGTCCCAAAATAGGGTCAATAGTCACTACAAATCCAGATTATAATAATGTCCCTTTAGAGTGAGAACATCAAACCTTTAAAACCCCCCACGTGAAGGAAATCAACTGTTCTTAACAACGTAAACAGTCCTGATTAAAATACCAAAAAAGTTCAGAGGAAAAATACCATTAAAATCAGAGTAAGCACAACAATATATATTTTTTTTAAGTTCCCATTTAAATGAGGACAATAGTACAAAAAACTTCGCATTTCGGAAAGAGAAAAATTCCCTAAAGTCTCTATTGGAATGGTGATATCAGCATTTTCAAATAACATCTCCCTCTGAAGATCTCCTTCATGATTAATTCCAAAAATCTTCATCAGTACAGGTCCGATAACATAAAAAACAAATTTAAAAAAAAGAAGAAGAAAGAAGGAAAGAAAGAACAATACTCTCTATTGTCGCTATTAAAGTAGGGATATTAATTTCACAAAATCCTAATTCGCACCATTAATCCTTAAAAACACACACAAAAAAAAAAAAAAAAAAAAAAAAAAAATTAATTAAAAGTTTCATTAAAATTTTAAAAATTTCGCCAATGCGCTAACGTAGTCGCCTGGTGAATCTGGAGATATAAAATGAATTTGTTGGATTAATTTAATTTTAATAGCAGTTTTAATGTTATTTGAGAGTGTTGTTTCACTAATTTGGTGGATTAATTTTAACTGCAATACCCTATGCATAGTATTTAATGATATTTTTACCAATATTAGTTTGGCGAAGTTTTTATATTTTAATGCAAATTTTGTAATGGCTGTAGCGCCAAGATTTTTGAACACTCGTCCCGACCGCGTCATCATAACTGTGCCTATCAAATAAGTTTTTAAAATGTCATTTTTTTTTGCAATTAAATTCATTTTCTTCAACGAATGAAATCTAATTCATTATCTATTTTTTAAATTAAAAGCTGCGTAAAAATGTAAAATAATCGCAATCCATTATTTATTGGAAAAAGGACCATAGTGCCATACATTCGCCAGAGACTTGCCCAGTTTATAAAACTGCGTAAAATGTTTGCTTAATCTACATTCATAAGATATGAATTTTAATTGCGAACAGAAGATGCTATAAAGAAAATGTTATTGTGCGCAAATTTGCTGTTTATGGATTTGATTAATTTAGTTGACGGATCATTTTACATGTTAACAAATGATATAAAGAACGAAATGTTAAAGAAATGGCGATATTTTGGTTACATGGGAAAAACCGAGAAACAGTATTTGCGTAGTTTTAGCTTCAAAAACAGCGACAATTGAAAAAATTATCACATGCCTTAGCTATTAAAATGATTCCGTAAAAAAGTTTGGTGAGATTCCTGCTGGTCGATCAAACACCCAGTCAACATAAATAAATAAAAAAAAAACATTAATTGCCACAAAGTTGCGTAAAACTGGAAAATAATCAGCCAAATCCATGTATTATTTGCCTATCTTGTGCAAAAAATCTTACTTTAAAATTTGACTTGAGAAAAGCCTTGAACAGTCAGACGAAAAGTAAAAATTGTCAACAATGCAACAATTCGGAACTCCAGCGCTCGAATACGCTACCTTGCGGTGATTTATAAAACTGCGTCTGCACCTAAAACATTGCCACGTTGCGCATCACGTGTGTCTGTTGACGTAAACACAGGCAGTTTGTTCTGAGTATTTATTAACGCAATCGATGTGTCTTAGTTTGCTTTCAGCTACAGAAATTAATTCGTCCCTTAGTAGTATTCTCGAGCTTCTCAAAATAATGTTAGTTTTTCTTATTTCTTTCAAAAAAGTATTAAATGGTGGAAGCGTAAACAAGAAAACTCTGGATTAACAAAATTGGATAACGTTATACCAGGTAAAAATTTTTATTGTTTTGTATGAATTTGTAAGAATATGAGTTTTTTTTAATCTTAAATTAATTTAACTAATCATATTTTACAGCAGCATTTAGTTGGAATGGACAGTATGCAAAATATTTTCTTGAATATATTATCGTAGAACAAAATGAATAACCGAGAAAGAATTTACTTTATTCCTTTTATTCTCAGCTGAAAGGTTTCGCCAAATTTGTTTAGGGTTATAGTAGTTTTAGTATTGTGCAAGCAAAGTAGCCTTGGCGAGTTTTCGCGTTTTTAGTTAAACCATTTTTAATTTTTATCATGAGTGGAATAAAATGATAGTAAGATTACAGAATTCGATAAGTAAAAAGAAATAATGGTCAATCAACTGAAAAGAAAACTACCACCATATATAAACTGTGAGTACACATTTTATTTATTTTGTTCTGAGTGAATTTGAATAAATATCAGTTTTTCAATTCGATGAAAAAAAAACGAACTTAACAACATTGACTGGACACTTTTCTTTAACCTAATTCCACATAAATGATTTAAATAAAATTTGTTACTACAGTATCCTACTGAAATAGACAGTATGCAAATAAATTTTCTTGAAAATATTTATCGCAGAACAGATTGAAAAATCCAGAAAGAACGTTAAGAATTTGAACAATAAAAAATAAAAGTTCGCCAAAAATCTGTTTATAGTGTTATGGTTTTAAAATTATGTGAAAGAATAATGTATCTTGACAAGATTTCGCATATCAGGTAAATTATTTCCATGACAAATGAATTAAATGCATGATTTCTTTGGATATCCAATCATACAGTCATAGAAATAAATTATCTAGTGTTAAACGTTACTCTTGACAGTCTGCCATGTATGTGCACTATGTGACAAAAATGTCAACAAATGCTGGAAATGTCACGAAACTGAACTTAATATGTACTAATGTATAGAAAAAACGGTACAAAATGAAAATGCCGTTCGAAGCGAACCAAAAATTTATGAATTCCGAATTCAACATCGTGAAAATGGCTGCTTCAGAACAACTTACTGTGTGTTCTGCATTAATTGTTTACTTTCGTAATACTTTTTGGTTTCTAATCTCTTTCTATATGGGTCAGAATATCCACAAGACTTTGAAAAATCTTTTCAAACGAATAAAGCGAAAAAATCATACATACGAACAAAAATCACAACACTTTTAGCATTTTCTTCGCTACCACATGCGTTTGTTTTAGTTTTCAATTCCGCCATTAAACAGTGACTGCAGTGCCCCCTATAGTTCGTTGGAGTTGCGAATTGTCGCTAGCGACAGGGAGTTAAGATGATACCCTAAATACTATATTGTGTTGAGGAAAGCCTTCAAACATGGAACTAAAAAGCTCATAACTCGCTTTTTATTCTACTTAGAAATTTGGAATAGGTGCCATCTTCAGCAGAAAAATCAGAGCTTTCGATGGACATGTAATGTTAATATGTGCAAGTATTTTTTCATCTTCATATTAGAGAATTTATACGAAAATTGGGTTTTATCGCCCCTAAGGGGGTTTTGTCCCCCATAATGGGGTGAAAACAACCCTATGAGTTATTCTGATGCATAAACTATATTATTGTAAAGTTTTATCAAAATCCATTCAGTAGTTTTTGCG
This sequence comes from Uloborus diversus, assembly GCF_026930045.1. Classification (NCBI taxonomy): domain Eukaryota; kingdom Metazoa; phylum Arthropoda; class Arachnida; order Araneae; family Uloboridae; genus Uloborus; species Uloborus diversus. Next base: position 62,453,177 of record NC_072739.1, on the reverse strand, counting down.
TGAAAGAGTAACAAACATCCACACATACATCCATACAGACAAACTTCCGCATATATAATAGTAGTAAGATAGGATGCTTTGAATATCATTGTTCAATAAAACGTGAACATTGACTTAAAAGAGTGTCTTTTCAAGTACAATTCCCCATACTTCATGTTTCATCATGATTCGTCACAGTAGTAACTACTACAATGGTGGACAAAATTATAGACTCAATTTTTTTTTATTTTGTTTCAATTACAACATGACTCAGTTTAAATTATTTTCATTGAAGTAAAGATGAATAGTTGAAGAAATAGTTCTAAAATCAGTACATCTTATCAATGAAATTAAAAAATTCATAAAATTAGAAAATTTGCAAATTTAATATTTTATCATTACGTGAAACCTGGACAAAAGTATAAACTCAAAGGTAAAAAAGCCAGGATTACGGGAAAATTTCGTTCGAAAATGTTAATTTAACGCCATAGAATGAATAAATGCTGCCATCAGTGATTGCTAAAAGTTTTGTTTTTGGAAATTTATGAGAAACAAAAAATGCACCGCTGGACAAAATTATAAACTCATTTTTTTTTCATTTTTTCAATCACAATTTAACTCAGTTAAAAAAATTTTGTTCCAGTAAAGATAAATAACTCTCTCAGCATGATAAAGCAGGATTGGCATTTCTAAATGGAAGATAAAACGCTGAAGATTACCAATTAATACTGGAAGATCATCTCTTACCTTTTGATTCCTGGAGGTAACTGGTTATTTTAGCAAGATAACGCGAGTGTACACACAGCGAAAAGTACAAAAGAATGGTTCAAGCGCTGGGGTATCAAAGTTATCAAATGGCCGGATCGTAGTCCGGATCTTAATCCGATTGAAAATCTTTGGGGGACCACGGTTCGCAAAGTTTATCATGATCGACACCAGTACCAAACCACAGAGAAATTAAAAACGGCAATACTTTCAGCATGGAACCATATGCCACTGCAGCTGTTGGAAACTCGTGTGAAATCTACATGCCCAGCCGCATATTCGAGGTAATTCAGAAAAGGGGGGGGGGCAACTCGTTTTTAAAAGTTTGTAGTTTACACTTATGGCTAGATTTAATGCAGTGTTAATTTTAAAACATTTCAAATATCGATTTTTTTTTTCACTTTATTCATCACTTTCCTCACTTTCCTAAATCTATGCTTTTGTTTTACTGAAGTAATTGCAAATGTAACTTAATTAAACTCAAAAAAAAAAAAAAATAAATAAATAAATAAATAAATAAATAAATTTTGTCAGATTATAATTGCGTTTATGCAGTATTGTAAGTTTGTTATTTTGTAATTCAGCATTGGTTCATTTTTGGATATTAAATGATTACGTATTTGAATGAAAATCTACCTAACTTTAGAGTTTCTTACTTTTGAGTTGATACTTTTGTCCTGGTTTCATGTATTATGAAGATATTAAAGTTGAGATTGTTTTAATTAAATTATTTATTTTATAAAGTTTATGAGTTATACTGAATTTAGGATTATTTAGTCAGTTATTTATCTTTACTGGAACAAAAAGTTTTTTAACTGAGTTAAATTATGATTGAAAAAAAAGAAAAAAAAAATGAGTTTATAATTTTGTCCAGCGGTGCATTTATATGTTTCTCATTAATTTCCAAAAACAAAACTTTTAGCAATCACTGATGGCAACATTTATTCATTCTATGGTGTTAAACTAACATTTTGGAACGAAACTTTCTCGTAATCCTGTATTTTTTACCTCTGAGTTTATACTTTTGTCCAGGTTTCACGTAATAATAAAATATTAAATTTGCAAATTTTCTAATTTTTTGAATTTTTAAATTTAATTGATAAGATGTACTAATTTTTGAACTATTTCTTCAACTATTCATCTTTACTTCAATGAAAATAATTTAAACTGAGTCATGTTGTAATTGAAACAAAAGAAAAAAAAATTGAGTCTATAATTTTATCCACCACTGTATAAGAATATTCAAAATGACGCAGTTGCTATCATAGGACCGCTTGGTATTTCCATGAATGAACCACCTGACAAAGCGATTATTTCATGGAAAATCGCAAATATTGTTGTAACTTCAGCTCAATTACCTTTGAAAATTGCTCAATCGTTTTGAAATAAATATGACATTAATGGAAAAAAAAGTTTCTCAGTAATTCATGAAAACTCTTTTACTGTATTATAATTTCAACCAGTTTTTTTAAATTAAATTTATTAAAAATTTAAAACATAATAATACAGTTTCAAATACTTTTGCTGTCCCCCCCCCCCACCCAAAAAAAAGAAGCAAAAATTAGTAAAATATGGCCAGTGGAAAGTGAGAGCATGTAACGTGCTACAGCAGCTTACAGAAATGGTGGCATGGGCCTTAATGAAGACCCTGCCGACAATGTAGAGTCCAGAAAGCAACTTTGAACAGTCGCATGGAAGATAAAAATCGGTGTGTTGTTAACTTAGTCACCTATTAGAAATTAAGGAGCTAAGCCCCCCGAAATAAGAACATAATTAGTGAACCATATTTTGAAACTAGAGAAGACATTGTAGGAATTACTTCCGAAAAACTAAAGGAATTGGCCTTTCAAGAGGTTGAGAAAAAGCTTAAGACTTAAGCTTCTGGTTTCAGTTACAAAATGGTCTATAAGTTCTTTGACATTTGAGAGAGCAAGTGCAATATTGCGTAGAACGAAAATTTTCAAAATAAAATTAACGAAACTATCAACAGTTCAAAGGAGGTTGAAAAGATATTAGCTAAGAACGGTGTTGCACAGGTTGGGAAAGTATCAAGTGGTGAACGTGTTGTGATGACAACGGCTGTGTGTTGTGTAAGTGCTGGGGCTTCCTTATGCTCCTCTTATCCGAAAATAAAACATTTTAGAAAATAAATCACTTTTTCTATAACTGATTGTTATTTGTAGTGTTTATTGATCGCCTGTTATAAATATTTGTAAGTTGTGCATTGATCTTTTGATTTGAGAATGTGGTTCATCGATGGAAACTCGATGGTCCATCCATAGCGACCGGCTGCCATGAATGGCATGCAAAAATACTTATTTTTTTTTATTTTTATTCTTTATTGGGTATATTTATCATGAAAGTAAACATCATTATTAAAAGAGAAATGTATTGGGAAATTGTTCGCATAATTAACATGAAATTTGAATTGGATTTCCTTTCTAAACAAATCGAAAACTGTTATGTGTTTCATTGATGGCAACACCTTCCCCTACATACAGTGACTCCCAAAAGTGTTGGTACACCTACGACTTTCAATGAAATAGGCCCCTATTCATTGATTAGAATTAATATTTCGGAATAGGTATTTAATTATAAGATTTATGATCAATTTTTAACAGAACTGCATGAAATTTTTTTAAAAAATATTAAAATTTATTTTTTTAAAAATCAAAAACCAAAAAGTGCCGGAAATTTTATCTTACAAAAGTCTTCGCACACTATGTCTATATATTATTGAATAATATAACTTTTTATTAAGTTATTACTTAGTAGAATATCATGCAATATCAACAACACCTTTTATAAACGTCTGTTAATAGATTTCAATCTTTTTTCTTTCTTTTTTTTTGCGTAATTTCTAAGTAAGTGTTTAACCGCACTTAGAGTCTTACTGTTTCTAGCTCTAGTTTCGTTTCAAAGCCGTATTTTCGTAATCTAGCCTCCATATATCTCTAAATGTGTTACATTAAGTTCAAATCTGGAGATTGAGGGGGCATTTTGTAAACTTTAGGACAATTTTCGAGGCACTAGACGCAAACGTTGAAAACCGTGTGCAACTTATCGTTATCGTGATAAAAAACGAAGTTGTTTCCGATAACCAAATTTTTGGCTAAGAGTTTAAAATTCGTTGATTCATTATTTCATCTAAAATTATACATTACCAAGTCATGATGCTAATATGCACCCTCACACAAGAACACCTTCACCGTCCTAATTAAATGATCCAACAAAGTTCTTAAGATTAAGTTCCTAATTTTTGAGCAATCACTATTGCTTATTGTTCTCACTTGACTGTTTTGATGTCCTATCATTTTATTTTAACGCCAGCACCCTCTGCCCAGCACCACCGCCCGCCGGCCGGCCTCACGATGCTGCTCCTATAGCGAAAACCGTCTCCAGGTTGATTCCATGTCCTACACACACACGCATACATACACAACTACACACACACACGCACGCACGCACACACACACACGCACAAACACACACACACATACACCTACACATACATACACACAAACACATACACACGCACGCATGCACACACAGACACACGCACATACACCTACACATATATACACACAAACACATACACACACATACATACAGACATCTACACATACACACACGCATACATTCAGACACCTACACATACACACTCACAAACACATACACATACCCCCCCCCACACACATCCATACACACAACTACCCACACACTTATGCCAGCACACAGACACAAACACACATGCCTACACACACATACACATACCCCTACACACAAACACACATACCCCCCACACACAAACACACACGCCTACATACACACACTCGTGATAGCGAAAAACATAATTTGAATTCAAGATGTCAAAATTCAAATTAATTTTTCTTTTTTTCTTCTATTTTCAATTATACAACAATTTAACCAAAAATGTTGAATTCATATTTATTTGTAAGTAATGCGAAATTCCAAAACGTTTTGAGCTTATTTATCACTGATTTTGCGACGAAAAGCGTAAACTTTCTGTTTTTTACACAATTTCTGGGGGAAGAGGTCCCATTTAATCCAAATAATCAGAGAACTTGGCGAACAAATTTAGATGAAAATTAAATATAAAATGTTTCATTTAACTCTGCAGAAAATTTTACAGCACTCACATGTTTATTTTTCATAAATTTTTTAACTTTAAATCTCCGATCACGCTTTGTCAACTTTGCCGTTGACCTTTTCTTACCTTGTTTTCGATCCGATTCCTTTCTCTAAAGCATTTTAGTAAGCATTTTATTATAGAATGGAATAAATTAACTAATTTAGAGACATTTAAAACCAATTCACCGCTTCTGCGAGGAAAAAATTCAAATTTCGAATGGTGTTCGTCGTTTTTTACGAATACCAGCCATTTTAAAGTAATAAGCACAAAATTGAGGAATAAATAAACAAAAATCTAAAGACAAATGACTTTTAAGGGTCAACACAATGCAAAATTAATAAAAAAATGATATATGATAATTTTAATCCCGAATTTATTCGAAAATATTTGAATGTACGATGACTTTTGTGGCGTGTTATTTCTCTGTCTCTTCGTTTTTTGACCCATTTCAAAAAGAAGATCCGTCAATATTTTGAAAAAATAAAAATAAAAAAAACTACTGGGTTGTATTTAGAATGGCATAGGAATGATGTGAAAAAAATATTGAACTTCATGTTAGAATTCAGTTTCGTGTTATTTTGGTTTTACTAAAAAATTTCAAAGTGTACGAACACTTTTGGGAGCCACTGTATATTACAAAGGGCTTCCCTCTCTAATAATGAAATTATCCATGCTATTTTTTAAATTCCTGACGCAACCTAGAAGGATGATAAGTTTGAAGTTTGATTTCCAAGCATCGAGCTACTACTACATATCGATGATTCTAAACCAGTGGTGCCCATTGCCCAACCTTTTTTTCTTTCGCCCGAGGACCTAAACACAAATAAACTTTCCAAGTATTTTATTCTTTTCTAAATTACATGGGAAATTATGAAAAGGGAAAGAAAATTACGTACCAATGATTGTTACGCTTTTTTTATTTATTTAATGCATCTGTTTTTCAAAAACCAATTTTTGAACATTTTGCTCCAAATTTGTGACATTTACTCTAATTGTGCTTTTTAGGCTACTTTCCGAGTAAAAATCAAAGAAAGAAAAAAAAAACGCTCGAATGGAGGCTTGCATCTAAAAAATATCGCGAAAAACAGGAAAAGGTCAAAAATAAATAAAGTAATTAAATACATATCGAAAAATTAAAAATTGTAAAATAAGGTATTGAGATGGGGAAAATGTGTCTGTCGGTCTGTCATAACTAACAACTTTTGAATGAATAGTCCGATTTGAACAAACTTTTCTCTGATCGAAAGATCTCGGCGAGGACACCTCATTCCCATATTTTACTTTTTGATTTAAATAACACTGGAAAACACATGTTTTGTCCCATGCATTATATACACTATTTCTTGTGTATTTTGATGTGTAGAGTTCAAATATGCAATCAAAAATAGTCTATCACGCAAGGTTTTCTTTAAAAATCCTATTTTATTTTTTAATTTTTCGTATTTTTTGAAATTTTAATATATTATTAAAATAACACTTTACCAAAAAAATAACTTAATTAATTAGTGAAAAGTTTTCACTTAAGTTATATTTAAGTATCATATATATGTATATGGATGTATATTCAATTTATGATAAGGAGCCTTGGCTGTCTGCCAGCGCACAAGGTCACCAGCGCGTCGCGACACGCTCGCTCTTGTTGACTCAAGCTCAGTCAGTGCTGTATGGCCTCCCAAACAGGAATTTTTGTTCAAGAGACAGTGCTTTTAAATTGTGTTGTGTGCATAGTTAAACATGCCTCGTAGATGTTTAAATCATCCGGACACGTTTTGTTATGTGTGTGGTGAGTTAACTTTTAAATTGCAAAGAAGAAATTTTACTCCTTTGATAAAAAAGTGTTATGAACTTTATTTTGGCTGTAAGGTGGGTGACCAGGACAAAAACTGGGCTCCACACATATGTTGTGTTACATGCTGTAGACTGTTGACTGGATGGGCCGACGGTTCTCGACGACACATGCCGTTTGCAGTTCCAATGGTATGGAGGGAACCGACGGATCACACTTCAGACTGTTACTTTTGCTTAACAATTACAACAGGGATAACAACTAAGTCAAAACATACTTTAAAATATCCCAACTTGCCTTCAGCGATCCGACCTGTCAGACATAGTCAAGAACTACCAATACCAACTCCTCCAACGTCCATAGAAATTAGTGACAGTACAAATCCTGAACCAGATCAAGAAGAAGATGATGATGTACAAGATCCTAGTTTTGAGGTAGGCACTGAACCTCATTTATTAACTCAAGGTGACCTTAATGATTTGGTTCGTGATTTGAATTTATCTAAAAAACAAGCAGAACTGTTGGGGTCACGCCTTAAGGGCTGGAACTTACTTTGCAAAAGTACTAAAGTATGTTACTTTAGAAACAGGCAAGAGGATTTTTTTTCCCAAGAAGGAAACTTAGTCTATTGTAATGATATTTCAGCAGTAATGAATACTTTAGGTCATGAGCATACACCAGAAGAGTGGCGTTTATTTATAGACTCATCCAAAGTTAGCCTTAAGGCTGTTCTATTGCATAACGGTAACCAATTCCCTTCAGTCCCTTTGGCCCATGCTGCAAACATGAAAGAGACATATGGCAATATGAAACTGATTTTAGATAATATCCAATATGATAGATACAGATGGAACTTATGTGGAGATCTTAAAGTAATTGCTATGTTACTCGGCTTGCAGCCTGGTTATACAAAGTTTTGTTGCTTCCTTTGTGAATGGGACAGCCGAGATCGGAAAAACCATTATAAAAAGAAATCATGGCCTGAGCGAAAATCCCTTGAACCTGGCAAGAAAAATGTTCAAAACACACCTTTGGTTGATCCTAAAAAAGTTTACCTGCCACCACTGCATATCAAGTTAGGATTGATGAAAAACTTTGTCAAAGCTATGGACAAGAATGGACAAGGTTTTTTGTACTTAAAAGAGAAATTTTTTAGACTAAGCGATGCTAAAATCAAGGAGGGCATCTTTGTTGGTCCACAAATACGAGATTTGATAAAAGATAACAATTTCGAAAGCAGACTTAATGACATAGAAAATAGAACATGGACCTGCTTCAAAAATGTGGTTAAAAATTTCTTGGGAAACTATAAAGACGACAACTACAAGGAATATGTCAACGATCTACTGAAAGCCTACAGTGATATGGGTTGCAACATGTCGCTAAAAATCCATTTTCTTGATTCCCACTTGGACTTCTTCCCACAAAATCTTGGAGATGTTAGTGATGAACATGGAGAACGTTTCCATCAAGATATTTCAAGCATGGAAAAACGATATCAAGGAAAATGGAGTCCGAGAATGCTGGCTGACTACTGCTGGACACTTAAAAGAGATGTACCAGAAGCAAAATACTCAAGAAAATCCCTTACAACCACTTTTTAATGTAGAATAGCTGTAAATAGGTAAAAAAGTGTGTTATTTGTATTTTACTGTCACAAGAAAACCATACGTGATAGATAAAAACTATTATTATTTTTGGATTCAGTGTAAAAAGTACTATAAGAATCAGTCAACAAAACTTTTGGGACAAAACATTATATTTTTTTTGTTGCTCAGTGTAATTTTTCATTCAATTTGGACGGTTCAGAAAACCTTAACATTAGCGCCATACGGGGAAATTCAAGGCAAATATGAATCCCAAGCTCACAGAAGCGAATTTGCCCTTTAAATCTTTGTATGAAAAAGCTCTTGATGAAGAACATGTATAGAAAATATCTTTTGATTTGAACAATTTTCCGTTCAATTTTGAACAGTTCAAAACCCTTAGCATCATTACCTATGGAGAAACTAAAAGTCAATATAGATCCCGGACTTAAAGGTGGAATTCCTTCAAACAAAATTTGTTGGAAATAGCTCTTGATGACTAACTCCCAACTTCGACTCCTAAAATTTTGGGGCCGTCGACTCTGCTTCGACTCCTGTATCGCAAAATTAGTCGGACTCCAACTCTAACTTGGTAGCTTTGTTAAAAATTTAGACACTGAGGGAAAATGACTGACTCCGTGTCTTGGAATTTTAAAGTTTTCGACACCAACTCCGACTTTGACACATAAAAAATATTAACTTCTCTGGGGTAACACTCATAAGTTGCACATAAGGACACAAACTGCATTGAAATTTTAAAATATTTGATAAGTAGTTCAGTAAATTCCATTTCAGCAGTTTTTAACTAACAAATATTACTTCTTCCTTTAATGCAGAAAAAAAAAACTGCTTTGAAAACGTACAAAAAATATTTAGGCTATGCGAACTTTCTAGTTAGGACAAGGAAATTTCCATTACTAGCTAGCTAAAGTAAGAGAAAAAGCTAATCAATTTACAACCATGAAAAAAAAAGCACTGAATGCAATGAATTCAGTGTAAAACACTGCCTCACACTGTTTATGCAATGCCAGAATAAATGATTTTATCAACATGAAATTGAACGCAAAACGTCAATACACCAAACTGTCTTCCGTTTTGAAAATCAAACCAATTAGAAAAACTTAATAGCTGTAATGTAATTATCCTTCCTTTTCCATCTTTTCCCATGTTACCAAGAAAATTCTTTAATTAATATAAATATTATACGACTCATGGCCCGCGAGGCTCATTTTAATAGGAAATGATGCAGTTGGGGTCAGGAGGGTTTGATTTAACATTAGCTGTTGTTAGTTTACTTAAAAAGAGTCCGAGTTTTTGATTAGTATTTACACATCTATTGTAAATATTAAAATTAGGGAGGGGCGGTGAGGAGACCAGACAGACAGACTGACATACACACATTTTCCCCATCGAAGAACCCTACTAACCAATTTTTAATTTTTCAATATTTATTTAATTATTTTTTATTCATATTTAACTTTTTTTTTCGTTTTATATGATAGTTTTTAAATGCATTAAGATTAAGCTTTCTTTCCCACTTTTTAAACTACTTTCCCAGAAAAGTCAAAGAAAGAAAAAACCACGCAAGATGGCTTAATACATCCCCAAATATCGCAAAAAATAGACCAAAAAAGGCCAAAAAATAAAGAAAATTATTGGATAAGTTATTGAAAAATAAAAAACTGGAAAGTAGGGTTTCAAGTAAGGGAATATGTGTCTGTCGGTCTGTCTTCCCACCGTAATAACGTTTAAGTCAGTAGTCCGATTCGATCAAACTTTTGTTTTGTTCGAAAGATCTCGGCGAGAAATGTTTATCCTTTGATAGTTCTGTACTTTTAAATGGGTTGCCGATATTTTAACTGTGTTTGTATTTTCAAGTAATTGATGCGAAAAAACTAATTATATTTGACTAGCTGTGCCCGCACGACTCTGCTCGTGTTATAAAAATAAATAAAAGCTCATAGAGCAAATGTAAGTTTCCAATTCCCACTCTAACATAAAAAGAATGATTCCCTATTATAATTAACACTAGAAAGTCGCCCGTCTAGGTATGACGGGTGAAAACTGCTTCTACTCTTCTACATTTAAAGAAAGCAATTGCCTGTTTGGTGATATTTTGATATTTGAAATTTTTACCCTAACTCCAGTGGATTAACCCTAAACTCCAGTGGATAGCGTTAATTTTCAACCACTGTTTTGATTCTTCATTCCCCTAAAATGACTGTCTTACCAGTAAAACAGTTAAGTTACCGGAGCGAGTTCAGCCATGTCGCAATAAAGCTTTTCCCTGCATGCTAAACATTACCAAAACATATTATCGAATTATCATGCCATGGCGCTAGTTTCATTGTTGAAACTCTCGGGTTACTCGATCATTGATATGAGGATAGTAGGGTTGTGGATCGCTACAAAATAAATACTTTTAAGAAATTAAAATAAAAAAGACAGAAGGAAACGAAGAGTTTGAAAAGCGTAACCATGGCAACACAAAATAAAACGGTTATAACTTGAATGGAGAAGAGATTTTTGAACTTGACTTAATTCGCTTTTAACTTTTTTCGAATTGATATAGAAGGTTGAATCTTCGACCTTCGGTCGAGTTGGATCTAGAGAAAAAACATTTGCTCTATCCAAAAGTGTCAAAAAAGGAAATTGTGGGACAATTCGTGCCTTTTTTATTGATAATTTTAATAAAGAAAGTAGTGTCTGAAGTACAGTGAAACCTTGAAAAATTCGAGTTTTAACGGGAAAAACTCCCGCTATCATTAAGTAAGAAACCTGGGAAAAAAATGCATAGAACGCAAAAAAATCTGACCTTTCCAATGATATATAATATTAACATGTGCGGGTAATTTTTCACTCCCCCCCCCCTTTGGGAATTTGCATGAAAATTGTGCCTAAATTAGAATTAAAAAAAAGAAATAAAATTAGATTTTTTTTTCGAACTGGTCTGCAAACCTTTTCCGAGCTTGAAGAAACAAACTGTAAAAATTTGAGCGAAATCGGCCAGGTGGTTTTCAAGTTTTGCGCGTTCAAACACACAGACGCTTTTTGGAGACATCAATTTATACTATGCAGAGATAAATTTTTGCATAGAGAAACAAGGTAAACAACTCAAGAATGTTCGGAAAAAGCAAATAAATAAATATAAATCAAAATAACCTAAAAAAAAAACACGAAACTTTCTTCTATATTTCTCTTGGCTCTTACGTATAAGTATGTACTTCTACTAAGTTTTGCTATTGGCAAAAGCAGAATCAAAGCGCAAATAATAAAAATCATTTTTAAAGCGTTGTTTAATTAAATACAAATATTTTACTTGCTCACAAAAAGAAGATGGTAACAGATAAAAGTTTTAAATCATTGAGATTTCTCCGGTCGTTTGCCAAAAATTGATACTCGTGAGACTTTATCTAGGCATCATTCCACGTCAAATTGCGTGAAAGAAAAAAAAAATAGTCGGCCGTGCCGTCATGTCTCAGATTATGTACATTATTTTTTTACAAATACATATCTATGTGAGACGCGCAAATTATTTTTTAAAAAGGTTTTGAATAAAAATTAATCTTTGGGGAATGTTTTCAAAATTCGATTTTTGATCACTTTTTGGAGTCAACTTTTTGGTATGAATATAAGAAAAATCTCTCTAATTTCTTTATTTTTTAACCAATTAGACTGAATTACGTATCAATTTCAAGCTAATGTTTTTTTTTTTCAGTATAAACAACAGAAAGTATTTTGTAAATAGTAAAGTGGTGCTACTTTTCATCTAAAGTCAGTTTTAATGCTTTTCAATTAGGAAATTTAATTATTCAATTTCTTCGGACTAATATCTGCTTAATTTTTTTTGGTAGTATAAATAAATCATTGTCTTGGTATGTTCAAAAAATTAGAAGGGTGATTTTTGTTGTTTTGAAATAAAAAAAAATCAAGTTTGTTTTGCAGAAAATTTATTTCAAATAAGTTTAAAGTCCTTTTGAGCTTAAGAAAGCCCAAAAGGTTTGCCGAACAATTAATGCTGGATTGTCATGGAGTAAAAATTGATTTGCATCAATCGCAAATCGTTAAAATATGTTCACTTTGACAAAGAATGGTGAAAAAAACCTCCGTTTCAGACTTGACAAAAAAAAAAAAAAAAAAAAACTTTTTAATTGAAAATATACTAAATATTAAGAATAATAATAAGAAGAATAGTAAAAAAAAATCTAATAGCCTTATTTTGCATTTTTTTCGACATTAAAAGAAGGAAACAAAAATATATATATACAGTAAAACCTGTAAAGTTGACCACCCTTGCAAGTCGACCACCTGTCTAAGTTGACCGCTTTTGTCACGTACAGAATTAATCCTATATCATATGAATCATCCTCTGTAAGTTGACCACTGAAGTAGTGCACCGCAAGTGGTCAACTTACACAGGTTTCACTGTACATATAATTAGTATTGAAAAGTTTTCATCGCGTGAACTTGTTTGGATAACGTAACACCTGACAATGATCCTCCACTCTTACATTACTCGTTCAGTCCAACTCTAGACTTCTCTGAAGATTATATTTTCTGATTGCAGTATATTTTAAAATTACTCTGAAACTTATTTTAAAACTGATAAAAGTTCTGACTTTCTCATCTTTTGATACTTAAGGAAATGTGTTCCATCTGCCATCTTTTTATTGAGATGAAAAAACGTAAGACTACTTTTAGTTGAACTAGAGTAAATGTTTAAAATAAATGCACATGCGCATAAGCATGCCTTTCATTTAATGTTTTATAATCGACGAAAGCTATGTGTCGATTCACTTTCAAAGCACAAGAAGAAACAAATATGGATGTGTACAATGTGTGTATAATGTGTGTATAACAAACTGTGTTGTTTGCATGATTAAAATAACGTAAACTATTGCTTGTATTCGTACCAGGTACAAAATTATGTACTTCTTACTGAAAAGAATTTTTTTTCGTATTTTTTTTTGGCAAAGTCGTCATTAGAAATCAATTTTCAGACAGTGAGTGTGAACCAGATCATTTAGGTAACAAAACGAAGTCATTGTGAAACTAAACGAAATATCTGATTTGAACTAATAATGATGTCGCCATTTCAGTTAAAAAACAACCTGGTTTTGTACCTGAAGCTAAAATAAGCAGTTGTTTACAATTTAGCAACACGTTTGTAGGTCATAGTACACATCATTTTTCTAATGCTTTGAAAGTGGATCGATGTATAGCTTTCGTCAATTATAAAACATTAAATGGAAAGCAGGTCTATGCCGACTGCATTTGTTTTCAAAATTTATTCTATATCTTAATTCAATTAAAAGGTGTCGTACCATTTTTTCTCAATTGCAGAACAACTTAAAAGATTCCTTCAATTCCTCCTATTTGGGCAAAGTAGGGTAGGGTGGACATTTTTTTTCGATGATGGGTATTGCGGAAAAGGTGCCATTGGTGGAGCAAAGTGCACATAAAAAATTTGAATTTTTTTGCTCGATTTCTTGATCTGCCGCAATTGGGTTAAAGTTTTGACCAAATGCTGTTTTTTCATATTTTTAGCCAAAATTAGTAAAAATAGTATGTTTCTATTTTCTATGATCAGTTGCGCAGAAAAGGTGCACTATAAACTTCCATAAAAACTTTGAGGTGTGTGGTATACTTCTTTCCTTCGCCACATATGCGTACAAGTTTTGGCAATTTTCTGTTTTTTTTTTTTTTTTTAACGTTTTCAATAAATTTTGTTAAATAGGAAAAATCTTGTTTTCTCCATATTTATCTGAAGTAATTATGAAGTTTATCACCTGTGATGCATTTTTAGATGTGTAGTGTATTAATTAACTACTTATTGTGCATAAAACTTTTAATTTGAAATGTTGTATTTGAAAACTTTGTGCAGCTGCGTTCAAAACAGCACAGTTGAACAGCGCAACTACAAAGAACTAAAGATGGTGTGGATGTACAGAAAATTTCTGCCCGTACTTCCAACAGAAAGTTTTTATCTGTACTGTTTTAGGTAATAAAAGCTCTTTTCCAGTTGAAGTTCTGTATTTTAGCGCTTTTACTTCTGTTTCAATTTTTGGTACTATGTGGAAGCATCTCTTCCTTCATGGCCATCTACAAATTCCGCGCTATTTTAGTAATATATTTTTATTTACTATACAGCTGGGGCCTAGACTTGAAATTCTAAAACATGGGACAAGTTACTTTTTTCCTCAATTTTGACTTATTTTCTTTCTTAAAAAAGAACAGTTTTTTAGAAACTCGAAACTTTTGTTGATAAAACGTTGCCCCTTTACCCTCTCTCTACATGGCAGCACAAAAACATTTATTCAGATTTAAAAAAAAAAAAAAATTAGGTATCCCACACTTGGCCTAAAATTTATAATTTTCTTCAAAAAGTGGGTTTTTTTGTATACATATTTTTAAAAATGTAAGGTAAATTTTACGAAATTATGAAGCTCGAAAATAAATTTCAGCTCTTCTGCAATATTTAAGTCCCACAAAGTACTCAAAGGTATGGATTTTTTCAAGGTAAGTTAAATTTTTCATTTTAAATGTATTATTTTTTTTATTACTCATTTGATAATGTTGATCTGAAAATGTTTTCGTTATAATTTTTTAACTTGATATTTTATTTCAATTTATGTGTAATGTTTTTAAAGATAAATATAAAAAACCAATTTTTTGAAAAAATTATAAATTATTGACCAAATTATATCTAAATGTTTTTTTATTCGAATAACTTTTTTTGTGGGGGTATCGACAAAAATTTCGAGTTTCTTAGATATGTTTTTTTTTTTTTTCCATTTGGCCTAGCATTACAAGTGCTGGTTCACACTTTCAGACACAAGTCAACACGGGTTGCCGTTGTTCATAAAATATGAAACTTTTTTTTTCACTTTTTTTTTTTTTTTTTTTTGACGTAAGAGAAAAATATAAAAGGGTATGAGACATGAAAAATCGACTTACATTTTTTTGTGGGACACCCTAGTGTGTATGCTTTTTATTTCCATATTTTTTGAAAAGTAGCGAAGTAGCGACTACATTGAAAAAGTAATTTAGAGTTGCTACATTTTGAAAAAAGCAGTTGTAGCTGTAGTAAACTACATTTGTAACAAAGTAGTTGTAGTTGTAGTTTGCTACAAAAAAAAAATGTAGTTTTTCCAACCACTGTACTAGATACAGGAGAAGGTAAGTAGAAAAAAGGACACTATGATGAAAAATGCAAATGAGCTGATCAAGAAATATGGTCTCATGAAAAACACAGTTGAATTATCTTTGATTTGTTTAATATGACAAGAAATGACCTAAATCCTGACAGAGTTTACATTTGCATTCTTTAGGGGGAAAAATAGAAAATCTTGTTGAGCAGCAAGTTTTGCGTGAAGTTCATCAAAGAAATGCTTGTGTTTATTTTGTCCACTAAAGCCTTCATCAATCATGAGGAATATTTTCTGCAAAATGAAGTCCATGACATCACTGATTTCTTTCGCATTTCTTTTCTCGATGACTTGGAAATGATTTTAGTTCCATTCACTTCCTTTTGTCCATCGATTTCTTTTTCAGCTTCGTGTAAACAATCTCAGCGTTTCAACGACTATGAGAAAATAAACAACAAATAATTTTTCACCGACTGTCATGAATTCGTTTACCGCTGAAAAGAATAATATCAGTAATGTAACCTAAGGCCACTCAAAAAGGGATCTACCTCCTCCGACATTTTATTTCCAAACTTGTATGCGTAAAAACCTTATGTGCAGAGAAACCACGTTGCCTAAAACTGGTTGCTAAGCTATAGATGTATTGTTTTAAAATTTTTTGATTATTTTATTGCCTTATAATAGAGAGAAGATATTTTAATTCGTATTTAAAACCAAGTGAGGTATAAGAATGGGGTCCATTGCAGGAAACATCTGATTAAACTGTTATTTGATTTAAGAAAAAATTTTCCTTCTAGATTTACCTAAAGAGACGTTTCGCTCAACTTACCTTACATAATTATAAACTTTAATTATGTACGTATGTTTCTATCTATGTCCGAGTTACTTCTCCCGAATGCCAGTGAACTGACCATCGAGCCAGGTATCGATAGATTCGTATTTTGCATAATCCTCCGATAATAATTAGCAGAGATATCAATTAAAACTATTAATTATAATTAGTGTTCGCCCAGTGGTCGAAATTCGACTATATTCATAAATGAATATTTCAGAAAACTTGTATGAGTTTAACTATTTCCAATATTTTTATTTCTACTCTTACTCATGTTTACAGCATATCTGAAAACATACAATTTTTATACGGATATACAATACCACAGTAATAATTTATTCCTATTTTGCTTTTTATCTGTTAATCTCAAAATAAATGGATGAAAGAGGATATTTCGGTAATGGGGTCGTTTCCGAAATTTTCAAATTATTTTTTACTGAAAAAGGATGCTTAAAAACAAAAGTTTTAACCATTTTTTAAATAATTTGAAAAAATTTAATATTTTTAACAACTATTTTAACCGGTCCGCAGATTGAAATTATTTTTTTGGCATCAAAAGCGATATAAAATGCTACTCATTGATACCATTAGCGCACAGCGCAAATTATCATAACCCGAAAACGCGGTTGAGAGCAAACCGTAAATATTTAGCGCAGCAATGAAGTCGCGCGCCAAAGTGCATCACTTATAACGTCATAAAGACCGCGCCTTATTTCCAAAATCGGACATTCAAAAAAGTTTGTAAAAAACAACTGTTGAGAAAATAAAGGTTTTTTTTATGGCTCAAGATTTTTTTTTTTTTTTTTTTTCGTATTCTATCTATTTTAGTGACTAAAAGTAGTACTTTTGATTGAAGGAAACAACTCCGTTGAGAAATTAGTGTGTCGACAAATTGCTGGCTTGATTAATTTTATTTTGGATACCATGTTGCTTTTTGCTAACCCTAAGCAAATAAATATTACCCTACTCTTCGTTTACGTATGCAAAGAAAAAACATTTTTCGTGATGGCATTGGAAACAAAAAAATTGACGCCAATGGATAAAAATCACCAATTATCCAATTTTCGAAATCTTCCCGTATGAAATGAAGCATCAAAACTCAATTTGTACGTAAAACTTCTGTGTAAACAGTGTTACTTATAAAAAAAAGTCTTCTATCATTGAGTAATTTGCTTCTTCGTCATTAGAAATATAAATTTCAAAGTATCAAATAAACGAACTCGACTCGTGCCAACATATAACTGTCCATTCAAAAACACTGGGCGTCGTAATAATAGTATAACTTTTTAAAAAGGTCGATTTTGTGATTTGTTTATGGTTAAGGGCGGTGCATAACTGATGTCACACTTTTCAACATTTACGACCCTCTCACCCCTCTGTCACAATGTTTTTCACTTCACTATACCCCTTCCTTTTGTCACATGTCACGCTGTTTTTCATAAGCGTTCCTACTTAAAAAAAAAAGGCTTGTTGTCACGTTCAACCCATTGTATGATCCTCTTGTCATATCATTCCTCTCCCTTGTCACAAACTGTTACTATTTCATGAACCTTACCTTAAAGCGGGTCTTCATTCGTGGACAGCCCATATTTTGTCGCAACCGTATGCAAATATACATTTCTCTACTCTTTGTTTTCGTATGCAAAGTAAAAACATTTCTCGAGCTGCAATTGGTGCAAAAAATTTGACGTCAATAGATGAAGAGCGCCTGCCAATTTAACAATTATCGAAATCTTCCCGAATGAAATGATACTGCAAAACTCAGATTATACGTAAAACTTTTGCATGAACAATGTTTCTTTTAATAAGTTAAATATTATTGAGTAAGTTGCCTTGACCTCTGCCGTTAGAATTATTGAATTCCAAACGGTCACACACAAATGAACGAATCCTACTTGTTACATTAAAAATTGTCCATTCAAAAACACTGAACGTCGCAATAGTGTATTTTTTTTTTTTTAATCGTGTTTGTGATTTGCTTACGGTTTAAGGGAAAACTGACAAATGCACTTTTCAAAATGTTTGATGTCTCTTCCCTTTGTCGCAAAGTTTCACACTTCACCATGCTCCCTGTTCCCTTTGCCACATAACATACTGTTTTTAATAAACTTTCTTACCGAAAAAAAGAAGGCTTGATGCCACATTTTCTCCATTGCATGTCCCTCTTGTCATTTATTTCCTCCCCCTTGTCACGTTCGGTTACAATTTAATGAACCCCACCTTAAAGAGGGACTTCATTCGTAGTCAGTTCCTTGCAAATAGACATTTCTGTACTCGTTTTTTACGAATGCAAAAGAAAAATATTTCTCACCCTGGCATTGGTGCCAAAATGGATAAAGTTCGCCAATTTCACAATTATGGGAGTCGTTCTGAATGAAATGATGCCGCAAATTTCCCTTAATACGTAACACTTCTGTACAAACAATATTTTTTGTAAAAGTAGGCATGATCTTGCTGTTAAATATAAAATTTCCAACAGTCAAATGAACGAACTCTACTCACGGCAACATATAATTATCCATGCGAAAGCACTGGACGTCGTAATAATACGCCAATTTTATCAAAAAGTTTCAACTTGAGATCTGTTTGTCGTGATAGCAAACGCAGGAATTATTGGGAGCTGGAACTGAAAGTCGTCCCTCACTCCGTAAAATAATTTATTTAAATATTAAAATCGCGAAAACATAATCAAAATGAAAATATTTTAAATGTTACGCAAAAAGCCTCAATAATAAAAACAAATGCAAATATTTCATTTCTTTATGCTCAAGCGAGAATTGGAAACACCACAATATTACCCAGCAATTTCTTCACGTTAACTATGTCGCGTGAAAAAGCAAATAAAAATGAATTTTCACTAACTTTTAATTGCTTCTAGCGCTTTTTGTAGCGCTTCTAGCGGGTTAGCGTTTTTGCTCGGTACACCGGGTAGAACCGTGTTTCAAAGTATTTTTTACGAGCTTTCCAACCATACCAAGCTCGAAGCATTAAAATGCATTTTTCGTGCAGAAAAAGCGGTTTAAAAAATGAATTAAAACTAAATGTTTCACGCTTCCAACAATGAATTTCAACAATGAAAAGAGATAAAATTTAAATTTTTGTGTTTCGCTAACTAAAAAACGCTTATAACTTTTTTCTAGTGGATTTAGGTTATTGGACCTTGGGTGCCCTGACAATTTTTTCGTTAGGAGAGTTTTTTAATGACCTTTCCAACCATATCAAATTCGAAAAAAATGGACCATCCGTTCGCGTAGAAAGAGCCATTTAGGACGAAAATGCGTTTTTAATTAATATCTCCGTTAATTAGCGTTCGATTTCAAAATTTTTTATTGATGACACTAAAACTCGGTAATAGCTACCGAACAAAAAAAAAAAGAATGCAGGAAATCGGTTCACAAACAGAGGAGAAATCGGTACCGAAAGAAAACGGCTTGCCTATCTTAATATATAAAAATCAATGTCCTGAGATAACATATATACATATATATATATATACATACATATATATATATATATATACATACATATATATATATATATATATATATATATATCTTACTAATATTATATATGCGAAAGTTTGTCTGTATGGATGTATGGATGTATGGATGGATGTATGGATGTTTGTTACTCTTTCACGCAAAAACTACTGAACGGATTTTGATGAAACTTTACAATAATATAGCTTATGCATCAGAATAACACATAGGGTAGTTTTCGTCCCGTTATGGGGTGCAAAACCCCCTTAGGGGGGCAATAAAACACAATTTTTGGATAAATTCTCTAATATTGGGATGAAAAAATACTTGCACATATTTACATTATATGTCCATCGAAAGCTCTGATTTTTCTGCCGAAGATGGCACCTGTTCGAAATTTCTAAGTAGAATAAAAAACGAGTTATGAGCTTTTTAGATCCATGTTCGAAGGCTTTCCTCAACTCAATACAGTATTTAGTGTATCATCTCAACTCCCTGTCGATAGCGACAATTGTTGTATTGTTGACTTTCTTTGCTTTTCGTGATTGTTCAAGGCTTTTCTCAAGTCAAATCTTGAAGTAAGATTTTTGCACAAGATTGGCAAATAATACATGATTTGGCTGATGATTTTCCATTTAAACGGAACTTTAATGTAATTAATGGTTTTCATTATTATTTATGCTGATTGAACACTTACTCATTATCCAAACAACCAGCAGATCGCCAAAATATTTGCAGAAAGATTTCCGTAGCTGATGCATTTTGCAGTTTTTTCAACGTTGCTGTTTTTGAAGCCGAAGACTACGTCATAATGTTTCTCAGCTTTCACCATGTAAACAAAATATCGCCAATCAAAGAATTTTCAAGAGACTTTTTTTACTGTGTTAATTAATCCAGCAACTAAATTAGGCAAATCCATAAACAGCACAAAAACTTCCATTAATTTTCCTTTTTGCACAATTTCAAACAATCACCAAATTTTATTACTTATTTTGGTAACATTTCGGATGAAACTGTTTAGCGCCATTTTATGGTGACAAAAAATATCTCAGCATCTGGCGACGATATCTCTGTAACGAAAATTAATCTCATAACGTTTTACAAAGTAAGGAAAGAATGGGAGAGCATCATCGAAGGTACCCCAAAACAACTTTCGCAAATTCGGTAAAATCGCGCCAAGAGCCCACAATGATTGAAATTTCCCGAAATAACTAAAGCAAGAATAAGGGGATTACGAGCGCAGCTACTTTTTTAAATCACTTCGTACTTCATTAGCCATACAGAGAAGTTTTAGACTCCATGTTAAAAAAAAAGTATCAACAGATTAATCTTTTTAAACATGAGAAGATTAATTTCATGTTTTGTAAATTTGTATATGCTTAAATATAGTGCTTTCGTTTCTAAATCAATACTACTTTGTTCTTTATACTTATTGCTATTTTAGTTTTATGGGTAAGGAAGAAACTCGATTTTTAATCACGTCAAAAAGATGTGTTTTAAATTCTTTCACTTAAAACAGAAAACAAAAGCAAGTAACGATTTTTTCTAATAATTATTACTGACCCAGGCAACGCCGGGTATTTTTGCTATATATATATATATATCAACGCACAGCCGAAACCGCTGAAGCTTCAGAATTGAAATTTGGCAGGCATGTCCGCATGATTACGAAAGTAACCACTAAGAAAGGATTTTCTGAAATCTCAATTAGTTCAGGAGAAATTAATTAAAACCTCTTAATTTCTGCGAAATTAAAATCTATCATTGAAATTCAAATTCCTTATTTTCGAAGGCTTTCCTCCATTCAAATCATTATTTAGTACTTCATCTCAACTTTTGGTCGATAGCGAACTATAAATTTGATATTGTTTTTGTTTCTCACGTGATTCTTCGAGGCTTTTCTCAAGTCAAATCATAATATTTCTGTCTTTTGCTTTTATTTTTTCAAAACTAGAAACGTAGTTTTTAAGAACATCATCACAGGCGGACTATCCTTTTGAAGTTAGAAGAGTGCAGTTTCCTGTTAAAGTTTGCTTTGCAATAACCATTAATAAGTCACAAGGACATACATTAAAAGTAGCAGGGATCGATTTGAGAGAAGACTTTTTTCACACTGCCAATGTTATAGCACCAGGAAAAAAAACTAAAAATGTTATATACAAAGAAGTTCTTGCTTAAACATAGGTATAACAATAAAATGTGGATGGTCTGTGTTTGCAAAGATAATCAATACTTTAAAAGGATCGTTAATAACAGTTAAAGATCGGTAACGGACAAGGGCATACATATAAGGAGTCCAGGGACCCCGGGATCCCCCCAAAATTAGGAAAAATTATAGGTAACTAGAGGACCCGACAGACGTTGTTCTGTACAAACTTTGTAAATTGAAAAGTAAAAAAATTTCAATAAACTATCAAGTGTTTGAAGTAGTTTTGTTGAAAAAAATAAGTAAAAAGAAAAGGTTTTAAGCTGCTTGGTGTCAGAATGCGTATATTTATTACAACTTGATTTATCTAATGCCCACTGAGCAGTTGTTTTATTAACTATTTTTTCTCCCGTACTTGATGGTTTGTTCTTTCAGCCATACTCAAAGGATAAAAAGCGTCCTCAGATATTAAGTGTAAAAAACTAACTACCCATCTAAAACAAACGGGAAATCCCGTTGCAACATCTCCCATATGAAAAAGAAGAAAACAATGAAAAAGATATCGTATAAAGAATGATAAAGGTAAAAACAGTTCTCTGAATAAGCGAAAATCACTCATCCCTCCCCCACCCCTAACGATGTAAAATAAACGCTTTCTTCAACTAAAATGACTAAAAACTCTTTAAAAACGAAAAGCAACTCTTTGCAATTGGAAATAATTCGCCAAATAAACAAAATATACAATAAATTACATTAACAGTAGCTTTAAATTGTAAACAAATGATCACACAACTCTATTGTTTACAGCCAAAGTCGCCAAGCCACCACGTTACTGTAATCCAGCCGATAAGTGAGCGAAGCCAACTCCGATCGATTAGCGCTCCGATCTTTTGAACGAAAACTTTTTAAACTTCATATATTGCCTAATTTGTTCTTTCCACCAAAGATAAAGATCGTCCACTGCACTGATCTTTTGTGTACAGAACTACCCTGTTGTAATTTATCTGGACGAAAATAAAATTTGTTTCGGCTTTAAATTCCATCATTTTATCCTTTAATAATGTACTGATTAATTAGATAATCCTTAAAGTATTTTTGACATTGGTGCCAAAACTCAGATGGATTTGAGCCGAGAAACAAATGTTGCTAGGTACGGTACTTTCTGATCATTTGGTTAAGAAAACCTAAAGCACCGATCCGGTCACATGGTTCAACTACGACGACAGAACACACGTTTTGCGTGAACCATCCAGTACTTTACTTTAAAATATATCACGGGACCTAAAATCGTTGCTTTTAAGAAATGGAAAGCTTCATTCTCTCTCTACGTTTTATCTATTCTCAATTGACATATCACAGTAGGAAATTTCATTCCAAAAAGCAGAACTGGCTTTCTTATTGTCCTTTGGCAACAGGTTAAATATTTATTTCAGTTCTCGCTCAACAATAGGTTAAAATAAATATTAATCATTTGGGAGGTATAACCATCCAATGTTCAAATTAATTAATTAATTAACAAAAACGTTTCCGATTCGATCCATCGCGCTTCGAAACCATGCTTGCACACAAAAAATTTGATCAAAATTGATCCAGCCGTTTAAAAGCCTTATGGTGACAAACGTCCGCACAGAAGATTTTTATATATTAAAATAAGTAATTATTATTACAGGGGATTTTCGAAACTAGGTGCACCAAGCACTGTTAACCCCAGCTAATTCCACTACCCGAGCAATGCCGGGTACGGGAATGCTAGTTAATATATAAAGATACTTAGCTTTCGACATAAAATCCCTATTTCTCGAAGGCTTTCCTCGATTCAAATTATTATTCAGTGCTTCATCTCAACTTTTTGTAACAATGTAATTGTAACAATGCTTTAATTAAAATTTTCAGCGGTGAAGAAAATCATTGAGAAGAAACATCTGTTACCATTTTTTTCTCGAATATGAACAATTAAATTTCTGGCTTTTGTTGCGAGGCTTTTCCTCTAATCGGGGGATTTAAAATGCTTCCTTTTGGTTATTTTTCCACAATCCGCCGCAAAACTTTAGTTTTTTTTTTTTTTTTTTGTTCAAGCCTGATTGTTGAACACTCGACATAACTTTTATTTTCGAGGTAGACCGTGCAAAGCTGGGCGACGCAGCTAGTCATCAATTAATTTACGACATTGCACCAGCGACTGCAACAACGTATTTCCAAATACTTGAAACAAGGTTGGATACGCTATGTCCAGCCAATTAGGTCCCAATGTCTTGGAATCAAAATGTCGGATAGGTCCGCCTGTCATCTAAAGAGGTTCTAATGTAACCTAGAGAGTGCAAATGTCTCATGACTGTTCAAAGAGGGGAAACTTCTTGTTGTTTTGTTTTCGGTGATGCATCGATTCCAGTTTTTAACAAAACATTTTTTCACTGCAGACACAATAATGTTATATTCATTTTGAAAAGTTCAATTGCTTTGCACATTTGGAACACCTTGCATATCTTGAGATCAATAACCTTATGTAAAGTTTTTTCATTTAATTATGTTTGGACAGGCCGTCGGAGAATGCGTGTTTTGTAATGAAGAATGGAATTTCTTGCAACACTTTGGTCTTTTACTTGTAATTTTAAAGTGGTTTGCGGATTAAAAACCGAAATGGCATTCGATAACTTCGCGGAACCATTAGGCTGGCCCAGACTTTTGTTAATAAAAAAATAAATTCTTTAATAACGTATTTTCCTATGAAATTTTGAAAAAATTCCCTTTATATGCATGAGTTCTTTCTTAAACAATATTCAACCTCGTAAGACGTTTATATCTTTGCTAATAATAAAGCTGAAAGTCTGGATCTCTGTCTGAATTAGAGATGTGTCGTTCATGAACGAACTCGTCAAAAAGAACGAATCTTTAAAATGAACGGATCCGTTCGTCCACTTAAAAAATGAACGACCGTTCTTTTGAACGGTGAGCAGTTTGGAACATTGTATTGATACACTTGTGATAAAATTGCATTTTTGTTAAAGAAAATTACATTCATATCTTCAAATTTTTAATTCTCGATCAATCTCAAATTTCCTTTAGTTTTAAAGACTTTCGCGTTTTGTTAAATTAGTGTTTAATTCAGGATTTGATGGGTTCTTAGTTACGTTAGGTAATAGTTTATTGGAGGCCCGACTTCAAATGGTTATTAAAAATTAAGAGATCGTATATAATTAGTTAAGTATTAAAATAATTCATCGTATAGTAATTCAAATCAGTGTTTATTTTATAATTGCGAGTTTAGTTTAGTTGATTTTTCTACAGGAATTGAAAAATAAATTTGATTTATACGTTTAGGTAGGAAATCGTATGTTAGTATGACCAATTATTATTTACTTTTTAGTTCCTCTTTGTTTTTTGAAGTCGGTTCTTTTTTTACTTGAAAAAAAAATTATTTTTTGCTTTTTAGTGGTGTAAATATAAAATAAGTACACAGGGTAGAGTATGTGGTACTCTCCTTGCGTACATCTCGAGTGAGAACGCGTCAAGCACAGGAGTCTGAAAGCAGCTAAGATGAGCAAAATAGAGAAAGAAATAGAGCACAGCGTCTCGGAGACTTCCGAAGACTGTGAAGGAAAGCTTTTTCAAATGCGCAATTATTAACAAAGAAA
The DNA here is from genome assembly GCF_026930045.1 of Uloborus diversus. Lineage (NCBI taxonomy): Eukaryota > Metazoa > Arthropoda > Arachnida > Araneae > Uloboridae > Uloborus > Uloborus diversus. The sequence goes on along the minus strand of NC_072739.1, from coordinate 62,427,671 downwards.
ATTGTTTTCATCATCAGTTTGACTTTATCAAAGTATGTTTTCCGAAAAAAATTCACGAGGCACTAAAAAACAGCAGAAATCGCTTTAACTTTGCCCGTAGAATTTGAAGAGTTTTCTTTATTTTTCGAGAATCCCATCTTCAGATACTGACCATGGGATCACTTGGGAAGTATATACCTTTTCAAACGAGAAAAAAAAAATTCAAAAATTGATCTATGTGTGTTTGAGTTTACGGCGTACATACATAAAAAGATTCTGACGAATTGAGAACGTCTTTTTTGAAGTCGGTTAAAAAAAAGAAAAAATCTTAATGCGCATAACATTTTATACGATTGGCACTAAAAACTGATCTTTGTTCCTCTCCAGGATTTATTTGTGCGCTAATTTAGTTAGAACTATATTCAAATGTCAATGGTTTTCCTAACTCTTTTATATTTCACAATAATACGTGCCACGTAATTCGTGAAAAAAGTCACATTTCTCTTTACTTGGCCCCATTATAGATCAACACCACACTAGAAACAGAGTATCTACTGTGATGTTGTATAGATGAAGATTAAAATACTACTAGAGCAATGATACTAAATGAATTTCTTGTTTGCTTCAGAGGAGTCTTTATTCAAAATTTGTGATATGACTACAAATGATTAATACAGGGAAAATATTTAGGGGCGGGGGTGGGTACTCCCCCAAAGCAAGAGCCCCCTAAAATGAAAACCCCCGCCCTTAAAATGGAACCCCTGATTAAAATTAATGTTTTATGGTATTTTCTTTAACTCTGAGTAAAGAAAGTATCTTTGTTTTATGGCACTTTCTTTGACAATGGATTTTATATTTAATCGTTTAATATTGAAATTAAATGAAGTTTATTGTTTTTTGCCCATAACTTTTTTCTAAAGAATAAATAGGGTGAAGCAAAGTTTTGGGACCTAAGTTAGATCACGCCTATTTATTAAACGGAAAAAACCCCATAAAAATCGTTTCACTAAGTGAGACGTTATGAATTTACGAACAACAAAGCGCGAGTTTGAAATTTGAAGTTTCCTCGATTTCTCCGGGATCCCTCATACCCGGACTTGAGGATCATTAGACGACTGGGAGAAGTATACCGTTTTAAACGGAAAAAGAGTTTTCCTAATTGGTCCATGCGTCTTCTATTAATCGGGGAGCATAGTACATAAAAAAAATCCAACGAAGTCTGTTAATTGGTATTGCCGTAACTGTAAATTAAAATTACAGCGTCATAAAATATTAAATCTTGAATACTTGTCAAACTTCAGAAATCGGACACCAGTTACGATATATTTATTAAAGAATATAAATTTAATCGTTGGAGGAAGCGGGAGGAAGGGATTTTTGTCTTCAGTTCCCCTTGAATTGAACACTAAATATATTTCAAAACTGAAATATTTAAAAAAAAAAAAAACTTTAATGACCAAATGAAGTTATATATTAGCAAAAAAAATTTTTTTTTTATATTAAACTAATGAATTCAATTATTTTTGTAGCAAAATACATTTAATTTACTGATTTGCTACATGAGTAATAAAGACATTAGTAAGACCATAATTAAAATTAACAGGCGGCGTCATGAAAATCAAACATCCCGATGCGTGAAAATTGAATATTGTTCAAGACAAGATTCCTCCGTCGAAAAAAATGCACCGTTCACGCCAGAACCACGTGACCTCTGACGTTTCGCGCAGCTGACGAAAGCTAGTCGACGAGCCACAACGCGTATGAAATTTAAAGTTTCTTAGATTTATCCGGTACCCCTCATCAGATCCAGAGAAAATTAACATGAGACCATCTGGAAAACATACCCTTCAAAAAAAAAAAATAATAATAATAATTTTTCAAATCGGTCCAGTATTCTTGGAGAAGTACGAAAACATACATAAAAAGCCGCAACACGAAATCATAACATCCTTTTATGAAGTCGGTTGAAGATGATATAGGGGAAGGTTGCCGTCAATGAACCACATAACAGTTTTCGATTTTTTTAGCAAGGAAATCCAATTCAAATTTCACGTTAATTTCTGGAACAATTTTTCAATATATTTCTCTTTTAATAATAATATTTACTTTCATGATAAATGTACACAATAAAGAATTAAAATTAAAAATAAATATTTTTGCATGTGGTCCATTCATGGTAGCCGGTCGTTATTGGATGGACCATCGAGTTTCTATCGATGGACCACATTCTCAAGTTAAAAAAATCAATGCGCAACTTACAAATATTTATAACAGGCGATCAATAAACACTACAAATAACAATAAGTTATAGAAAAAATGATTTATTTTCTAGAATGTTTTATTTTCAGATAAGAGCAACATAAGAAAGTCCCAGCACTTACACAATACACAATCGTTGTCATCACACCTCGTTCATAACTTGATACTTTCCCAATCTGTGCAACACCGTTCTTAGCTAACATCTTTTCAACCTCCTTTGAACTGTTTGGAGTTTCATTAAATCCATTTTGAAAATTTTCGTTCTACGCAAGATTGTACTTACTCTCTAAAATGTCAAAGAACTTATTCACCATTTTATTACTGAAACCAGAAGCTTAAGTCTCAAACTACCGGAGAACATAGTACCAACAGACCTTTTGTCTTAATTACATCTGTAGGACATGTTATTATTTCCAACCTCTTGACAGGCCAATTCCGCCAATTTTTCGGAAGTAATTCCAAAAACGTCTTTTCTATAGTTTCAAAATAGGAATAACTAATTATAATCCTATTTTGGAGGGCTTATCTCCTAAATTTCTATTAAATAACTAAGGTAATAACAAAACTGTTCTTATCTTCCATGCGACTGTTTCAAGTTGCTATCAGGACCCTATATTGTCGGCAGACTTCGTCAAGGTCCATGCCACCATTTAAGTAAGCTACTGTAACAGGTTACATGCTCTCACTTGTCCAGTGGTTATATTTTATTAATTTTCGCATTTTTCTGGAACAGCAAAAGTACTTGAAATTGTATTACTACGTTTTAAATTTTTAATCAGAGGAATTATATTAGTTGAAATTATAATAAAGTGTGCGTGAGAGTTTTCATAAATTACTGAGAAACTTTTTTTTTATTATTATCATATTTATATTTTAAAACAATTGAGCAATTTTCGAAGGTAAGTGAGCTGAAGTTACAACAATTTTTGCGATTTTACATGAATGAACCACTTTGTCAGGTGGTTCATTCATGGAAATACCAAGCGGTTCTATGATAGCAACTGCGTCATTTCGAATAATTTTATATGTGTTACTGCTGTGACGAATCATGATGAAACATGAAGTATGGGGAATTGCACTTGAAAAGGTTTGCACTTGAAAAGGTACTCTTTTAAACCAATGTTCACGTTTAGTTGATCAGCGACATTCAAAGCATGTTATAACTAAATGAAAATCTCAACAATTAGTAAGAAAATGGTAGAAGTCCTATCATTAAGTTTTGCAACTTGTGATTAGTCGAAGACCAGCTTATTTTTTTGATTGTCAATAATATTACGCTATTTTGACACCATCCACATATAAACTACGATGGTCATTCCGTTTCTTTGAGCAATCACGATTGCTTATTGCTTTCATTTCACCGTTCTTGGCGTTTGGTTCCTTTTTCAGCTTGGACCAGGGACACCAGCACCACCGCCCACCGGCCTCTGCAGGCGCGGCTCTGAGCACTGCCTCCTGGAATCCGTTTCTCCTGGTCGATGGCGTCCATGTCTACACACGCGCACGCTCATACACACACACATACACACACACACACGTTCATACACACAAGCCTTTACACACATACACACGCCTACGTGCATACACACAGGTCAACGCACATACACATGCCAACACATGCACGCACGCGCGCATACACATACACACACATACACACACACGCTCATACACACAAACCTTTACACACATACACACACGCCTACGTGCATACACACAGGTCTACGCACACACACAAGCCAACACATGCACGCACGCGCGCCTACACATACACACACGCATGCACACACACAAACACAACTATACACACGTAACCGTCCAGGAGGAGGGGTAGGCTTGGGGGGACAGGAGCTGTTTCTAGAAACAACAGCCCCCAATGAGTAGGGCCTGTCGCAACTCGTGATTGCGAAAAACATAATTTGAATTCAAAATTTCAAAATTCAAATTAATTATCTTTTTTTTAATTATTAATTTAAGGTAAAATAATTGAAATAAAAAACGTGCTTTTGGGTAAGGCGGGTCGGGTGAAGTAGGTATAGGAATTATTTATGTATTTATTTATACCTTCTTGACACTGACACTTTGTTGACTTAGATCCTTTATTTCAATAGGATAAGTATAACTTTAAAAATTATTTTTTTATGATGGCAATTAATTAGTCCAATAATTTAATCAGTTATTTCTTTATGGTTTATAAACAAATGTACTGACTTTAAATTGGATAAGTATAACTTTTTTATACATTTTTTATAACAACTTTCTTACAACTTATAAGAAGTGGGCATAAAAATATTTTGTTGGTAAAAATTACCTTTTGTGTGTGTGTGAGTGTTTGTTAATTATAGGCGCTTCTATTATTTTTCAAAAATAAAATTGAATAAAAAATAACTACGGGTTTTATTTCACCCTTTTTAAGAGCGAGAAAATTCTTCCGCACTTAAACAATTAACGTACGCAGTACATATCCAGAAATATAGTCCTTTTCAAAAAGATATAAATTTAAATGCTGTTCAAATTTTGTAGGGAAAAAAAATTATATAGTTAGTCTGAGTCAGTTTTCTAAAAGAAAAAGGTACTTTTATAAATTATTATTTAATTGACTTCTGTTTGGTGTTATTGTCCGTTTTTCACTAGTTGAGACTTGGCCACGCCCCCAACACGTGGTATCGGAAGATTCTATATGCGTCTTTTGGGGATGAGGCTTCAGACCAACACTGAGAAAGGTTGCAATTGGCCATCGTTATCGCGCTGTAAGAAGACGAGTGTTCTATAATTTTCTAAGAAATTACCTCCCACCTTCTTTCCCGAAAAAAAGGTGTGCTGCTAAGACAATTGTTCGACTTAGAAGTATTTTAAGATTTGCAGTGTATTTCTATACGTTTTGGGATAATTTATCATTGATTTTGCGAAGGAAATCCTAAACTTTCTGTCTTTCACGCTAAGTAAACATTTTCTGAAAACACGGTGAACAGTTGCAGGTGAAATTGGAAGGAAAATTTTTCCTTCTATTCTGCTGAAACTTTCACAGCTCTCAAACGTGGGTTTTTCATAGGTATTCTAATTATAAATCTCTAATCGCATATTGTTAACTTTGCTGGTCAACCATTTCTCACCTTATTTTCGATCCGATTTTCTTCTTTAAAGCGTTTATTAAATATTACACAGTGCTTAGGGATAAATGAACTACTTTCGCAATATTTCGAACTGTTTTACTTCGAATATAATGAAGAATTAATGCGTTTTCGAATTGTGTTTGTTGCTACTTTGCGAATACGAGTCATTTTTAAAATAATACGTAGATTTGTAAAGTGAACAAGCAAAAATTAATGCCAAAAGATTTTTTAACTATCACCGCATTGAAAAAATAACAAAAAAAAAAAAAAAAACAGAGAGAGAGAAAGAAAGAAAACGACAGACGATAACTTTAATTTCGAATTTTTCTGAAAGTATTTCGGTGTCACCTCATTTTTGGCTCATTTCAAACAGTCAATATTTTGTAAAAAAAATGTTGAATTGATGTAATCATGTAGAGACAGTATCAACTAGTATGTTGTGGCCATCACGAAACTTTCTTCTATATTTTTCTTTTTTTTTCTGATCCCTCCCCATGCTTGACGAGGAAGCAATATTCCCAACAAAAACGAAATTACACATGCAAAAACTTGACCACCATCCCAATGTCTGAATTATTGCAAAAGCAAAGCAAAGAGCGAAAATTGAAAGTTATTTTAAAAGCCTTGCTTGAATTAATTACAAATATTTTATTTGTTAACAAACATAAGATGGCAACAGTTAAAAATTTTAAATCATTGAGATAATATTTCCGATCATTTCCATACAATTAAAATCACGAGAAATACGCAGACGACAATCTATTACGATTTATCTTTCTTATTGTTGCATTAATAAAGCTATTTTTATTCGCAAAAAAAAAAAATCAACACCTCTTGGAGCGACTGGCGTCCAAATTGAACCAAAGCCTGTTTACATATGGATTCACATATATTCCAAATTTCAACCAGAACGTAGCATTACTTCTTGAGATAGGGCACTCCCAATGGAAAAAAAGAACGGGTGATTGCGCTATCCCCTTTTTAGCTGTTGACACCAAAATAAAATCAGCTCTTATACCCACTAAGGGCTACTTGTCGATAAATTTTTCTTTCATTCCGTTCATTATTTCTTGAGATACAGCAGTCACAATTGACGACAAAAAACGTTCTATAGCTCAACCCCCGTTTGAGTTGTTGACACCAAAATTGAATCAGCACCTGTTCCTGTTAATGGCAACATATGGACCAAATTTTGTTGGATTCCGCCAGTTACTTCCTGAGGAATAGCAAGCACGCGTAACTCAAAAAAAGTCCCATTGCTCCACCCCCCTAGGAGGGATTCGCGCCAAAAACCAATGGACACAAGTTCACATAGCGGCACATATGTGTACCAAATTTCGTTCGATTTCATGCGGTAGTTTTTGCTGTAGAGCGGCCACAAAAAACTGGTCACACACAGACGTGACACACACACAGACAGACAGACATTTTCCAAAAATAGTCGAAATGGACTCAGCACACCTCAAAACGTTCGAATCCGTCAAAATTCGAAATTCGAAAATTTGCACGAATCCAATACTTTCTTCTATATATTAGATATAGAAGAAAGTTAAAAGTATTGAACTACTATTTCGATTCCTAGGCACTTCATTTTTAACCATACACATTTAAAGCCTACGAACAATTTTGGAAGTCTCAGTAGGTAAGTTGCACTCTGTGTGACACATTTCAATACTTTAGTACTATTTTTTTCTCTCCCAATATGGCTTTTATTCTTCAGAAATAAAAAAAGGAACAAAACAAAAATTAAAGCTTTTCACATGCCAATATGGTTATCTACAGAATAATTGAATAAGTGCCTGAAACAACGTTTTATGTTACTGTTTTAACCTATTTATTTTTGTAAATACGAAAAAATATACATGCTTATTTATTCAAGTTTTTTCGATTACTCTAAAAGTAATTCAGTTCTTCCAGTACTTTTACGGAACAGCGTTACGTGTGGGGATCATAAAATAGGCAAAAGTTTGTTTCCCGTATTCTAATACAGATCCGAACAAGGACGGACACAAGGGAGGGGCGATGGGGCGACCGCCCCTTCCTTGAGTCGAGATGCAGAACTCTTCCACGGCATGTCTTTGATACTGAAGTTGAAAATTGTTTTAGCCTATCTTCAATAGTTTGACGAAGCTCTTGCTCTCTGGAAAATGAAAGTGTAGCACATATCTTATTCTTAACACATTACTGATAGAGATCTGAACTTTGTATATAGGAAGTATTTCAAAGTTCCAAAAACTCAATTTTAGAAGATTTTAGATGATATTAAATAGGGTTATAGGGTTCAAGGGCTCTTCTCAGGAAAGTTTCGAAAATTGAAGTCCCCCCCCCCCAAAAAAAAAGAGGAACTTTAATGGGACACCTTTGATGGCGTTAAGGTAAGGGATGGGGTTTGGTACACTCCTCCACAATTTTGTAGAAAAGGAAGTCCCTCCCCTTCCCAAAATAACTGAAATGAGACGCTCTTTCATGGTGTTTGGAAAGGGGGGGGGCGGAGGTTTGCGAATTTATAAAAGGGTAAGGGTGTGAAATCAATCGCCCCCTCCATGAATAGTTTCTGGATCCGTCCTTGGCTGTGAATGTAAAATGCGTTATTTTTATCAAGAAACGTTGCTATAGTCAACCTATTCAGTTGTTCAACATATCCCACACTGGCAAGGAAACTGACTCAACCACAAGAAAAAAAAACAGCAATGGAGAAAATTAAGGTTTGACGCAATAGTAATTTTAAGTGATTTAGTCTCAAACATTACAATATGCGCAGTCAACTTATTATGTGATGTTTATAAATTAGTTTTTGAAGTATAGATACATAATACATACTTTAAGCTCGAAAAATATTCTTCCAAATTATGAAATTTTAATGATGTGTCATTATTGATGAAATCGTTTCTACGCCCCCCCCCCGCACCATTTAGGTGAGCTAACTTTGTGGTTTTTGTGTCGAGAAAAAGCACTAAATTTAGATTTTAAATCAATAGCCGATACGGTTTTCCCAGATTTTGAATTGTGTCACTTTCCTTGCCGGAGTGCGATATGATTCTTTATTAAAAACATACATGATCATAAAGAAATTGTGACTAGAGCTATCCAGGAAGGAGGGGGGGGGGGGAGCCGGTCTTTTCCTTAAAACAATTGTTACTGCGAGTTTGGTGACTTAGAGCAAACCTAAGGAGTCGTTCACAAATGATGTCACGCTTGAAAGGGGTAGGGAGAGAGGGTTCGGGGTTCATGAACTTCGGACAGTTAGTCTCAAGGGGGAAGGAGGGGATTATAAGAAATATGACTTCACATATTTTGGTCCAAATAAAAGCGTTCGTTATAGCAATATATTCATCGAGCATTGCGTGAGATGTGACGAGGGGAGAGGCTAAGGTGAAGTGTAACGTCCTTTATGGACAATCCGTGTTTACGTTAGGCTACTGTGTACTGAAGTGTTATAACTAACTTCGTTTCTGCCCCCCCCCCAGAAACGAAGTTGGTTACCTCCCCCCCCCCCCCGCCTTGAAAATACTCGCCCTGGGGGTAGTCGTCATCTCTTAAGCCGGCCCAACCGATGAACCTATAATTTTAAAACAGTATTCAAACCAAAGACACTTTTTATAACGCATCGCAAATTATTACATATTTCTAAACATTAATATTCATGCAATACTTAGAGAAATAGCCTTGATTTTAATAGTCAATTGCTTTAAATATTTCAGATTGATTTTTTATTGTTTTCTCATTTACTTTTATTTCTCACATGTAAATCCTTTCTGGAACAATTGCCCAGTCCCAGTCTTTGGTTCAACTAAGTTTTTTTTTTGGGGGGGGGGGAGAGGGGGGGGGGGCAACTTTTGTTCGAATAATGTTTTCATCATTTTTCAAAAATAACTGCTACTGTAGATCTACTGACTGTATATCCGCTCTATATGATCTGAAATTTTGTACAATCCATACAGATGCATCAAAAAGACCCAACCCGTAAGAGCTACTGAGTCACCCCCCCCCCTCAAGAAAAGGGAGAGGGAGATGGAGAGAGATATTAAGTCTTCAAAACGAACGCAACCCTTAAGCATTTCAATGCCACAGTCTATGTGGCAATGAAGTTTTCCTGTCCCCCCCCCCCCTTTTTTTTCATCAGCGCACTTGCAATTTCGAATACAGGACGTTAGTGTTTAAAAGAATATCGTTCAAAATTCAGAAAGCCTATCCTTAATAGAAATGTTTCATTCGGAAAACAAAATACCTTACTTTTTTTTTGTAAATACAATATTTTTGTTCTGAAATTTTCAGTTTAAAAAATATAGATTCCCCGTAGACGACAATTACGCGAAGCTAGAAACGAAAGGAAAGAACACAAAGACATTTTTACAAATTTAAATGCCCGCCAAATTTAGGGTTGTCTCAATTGAAAGCGGTAGCGATCACTCCCGCGCTAAATTTAGCTTTGCTTTCGGGAAGGCGTTCCGAAGTCTCTTCTCCTCATGAACGCACAATACTAACAAATGAACTGCTGTGTTAGAAAAAGACTTTTAAAACTTTACATCCTCTTTTTCAATGTGAAAAAGGATTTACAACACACACAGAAATAAATACAGAAGCAAATTAAATGTTGAGAATCTAATGTAAGCCTGAAACTGTCGGATATTTGAGTCAAACTTTTTGAGCTTCTTTATTCCACAATCATCCCATTTAGAGTTTTTTTTTTTTTTTTTTTAAAGTTGACTAAAGCTCAACAAATATCAATCACTGGGTTTGTTCTTTGTTTAATTTGTTTTGCATTATTTTCTAGTTATCATTTTAGTTTTTATAAACGTTTGTACATATTTTGGTACTATGTTTTCGTTTTTATCACTATTTACCAACATCAAACTAAAACACTTCTCCAAAATTTTATTGTATACGTGGCTTTCTTTTGCTTCTTTTTGTTTGTTGTTACTTTTTACTTACTGCGTAAGGGGATCGTCAACTTCTTTCGCATTTCGGAAGCGGTTCGCAAGGGAAAAAAGGTTGGGAACCGCTGCTATATGTTAAAACTTTAAAAAGCAAGCTCGACATCTCATTTACTCCTATTTGAGCTGTCGCGGCAGTTGAGCAACAGCTGTAGTTGAGAAAAGTAAATTCTTTGAAGCGCCTACTCCTAACATCCGACAAATATCACAGCCATTACGCAACATTAAATGTTATAACCGCTATTGATTGAAAGTGATAGCGCATTGTAACCTATAAAAGTTAATACTGCCGTGGGCGGGTAAACGGCAGTATCTGCAGAAATGAGTTTTCGACATATATGAAGAAACGCGTTTTGGATTCAATGGGGTCGCTTCCAAAATTTTAAAAGTATTTTTTTGTGAAAGAACATGCTTAAAAACATAGGATCTAACCATTTTTCAAATAATTTGTTTAAGTTTAATATTTTTAAAAAATGAATTAAATCGGTGCGCTTTCATTGTTTACACTTCTGTCGTGTGACATCACAAATGATGAAATGCCATTCAGTGTTGCCATTCACGGTCCAAAATATTTAATTCGCACCTTTACTCACGTGTATTGGCAACGATATGGTTGGTAACAAGCGTAGAGCGCAATTTTAATTCGCTGCTTGATTGTCATAACGTGGAAACGTAGTAGAAAGATGCGGCAAAGTGCATCATTTGTGACGTTATAAAGACCACGCCTTGTTTGAAAAAACCGGACATTTAAAAAAATTAATTGAAAAAAAAACTGTTGGGAAAATAAAAGTATTTTGCTTGAACAATAAAGCGTACATTAGATGACAAAATGCAAAAAAAAAAAAAAAAAAAAGAATCCTACAAAACAAACTCAAATTCTTTTTAATTCAAGATGGTTTTTCACACTTGTACCACAATTCTTCCTACAGAATAACTGTAACCTTTTTACAAAAGTGATTTTTATTAGCTTTAATTTTTAATTAGAAATGATTTTTCTTTTAAATTCATTGACTCATTAAAATGTTCAATTAAGTATTAAGCTATATTGAAATTAAATGAAAATGTTACAAAATTTACAAAAAAAAAAAAAAAAAGATGCTTTGAAATCATTAATACCTTAACATCGAAGACTAAAGTGGGAAAAGTAACGTGAGTCACATTCAACATATTGATTAATATAATTAACGACTGTAGAATGAATGTTATTTTTGTGTATATCATAACTTAGAAATGTGTTTTATTCCATGATATAGGAGAGAGTCTTGTACCTTGGGACACTGATAATTTCTAAGAATCTATTTTTAGCAGCCATGCTTTTGTAATCTCTAATAGTAACCTTCACTACTAAATGGTACCATAGCCATAGTACCCATCAGCATCAAATGAGTTAAATTGATGATTTTGCGAGAGAAAGAAAATTTAATGACTTCAAAGTAAATATTTTCTTCATTTCATTTTCTCTCTTTGTATTTATATAACTAATCAACTGAATTTTATTTTCTTATAACAGAGAAGTACTTTAAATATTTGGGTTATGAGAAAATAATGATGTTGTATATAGATTGACAACCATTGTGGTTTTTCTTAAACCATGTGGTGAATGTACCTCGGGACATCCAAACATATTGTACCTTAGTACAGCTCCAAAGGTGCAACATTTGCATCGTTCTTAAAAATTATGATATGTTTAGGAACACTGGAAAATGTCTCAATCTGATATTATCTTTTGATGATGATGTCGTGTCCATAGATTGTGCTAAATATTGTCGAAGGTTCAAAGGACCGCAGTCGCCAGTAGTCTTTTAAACACTGTTAATGTTAGAAAATTATTCATTAACATTATTCATAATTTATTATTTATTATTCTTTTAATTTTTCTTATTTCTTAAAAATTTTCAAAGAATGTTTTATTTTCCTCCTTTGTATCTGAATCTTTAACCATTAATTACATTCATTTACTAATACACTAAAGCCTAACACACCAGCATTTTTTAATGATTCTTGGTTTCTTTTATGAGTATTTGTAGAAGAATGTTGCAATAATGCCTTCACACCATCATTAGCATATGTAAAGGGCTTGTTGCAAGAAACCCAAAAACAAAATCCAGTCCTATCAATTTTTTTGCACCATATTTCCATCTTTTTACTGTAGGAATCCACTCTGTTTAACCATTCCCAATTAAACTTGTTCTTCTTTCCTGCATCGATGGAGTCAATATCTTCAGATTTATCCAGATATCTCATTTTTTAAATGAGAACATGCAAAGTTCAAATGAATAAATGGAAAAATAATCTATCAAGTAACCCTCTTTCCTCTTCTTATCTAGCCTTTATTCCATCCCCCACCCCAGCTGTTCTTCGATAATTACCATAGAGTTTACAAAACATGACCGTAGCTTACGTTTTATAATTTATACCAAACAAAACGTCTTCAATTTGGACTTTTGGCGTTTCATTAAACATCGCCCTAAATTTTGCAAAAGTGGGTTTTTCTGAAAATATAGAAGTTCCGGTATTTTCGAAGATGAAGATACCGGAATTCAAGATGAAAATACCGAAAATCCGGTAAAATACCGAAACACAATCACCCCTGATTCAAGTAAATTTACGACAATGTTTAAATTTTTAAACTAAATTAAGAGTTTTTTATTTTTGAAAATTAGTTCTAAAGTATAAGACGGGACACTTGTAAACACAACATGTAGGGATACATGTGAACAGTTCCCATATGCTCTCCGTAATGTAAATGTTAGTGTAAAGTTATTATAAGTGTTAAAAAGAGTGTAAAGATTTATTATTACAGGGGAATGTGGGACAAAGTGAAATGGGTAAGATGGCTGAGTTTTTTTTTTCAAAATGAACAAATCGGAAGTTTGTTTTGAAAATTACAGTACACAAAGAAAGAACATTGTATTTTACCATAAAACTTGTGTTGAAACAGTATTTTTTTTTTAAATTTTAGGCAACAAATTTGAGTCTTCCAAAAAAAAAAAAAAGTTGGAATATATTCATTTTCTTTTAATGGGGCAAAGTGAAAAATAAGATATTTTTCTAATGAAACATTTTCTATTTGATTATGAAACATATTTTCAATAAAAAAAAAACAATAAATAAAAGGTCGAATGAATAAATGAAAAGATAATAAAACAATAAACACATAATTAAATGAATAAATCAATTAATATATGAGGAAAAATAAATGAGCGAATAAAAGAATGAACGAATAAGAAAATAGAGGATGAATTAATAAATAAGTGAATAACTAAATAAAAAAATGTAAAGGAGATAATTAATAAGTGAAAACGTAAGTGATTTATATTAAATGATTAAGTGAGTAAATGAAACAAACTATTTCGCTTTGCCCCACCTACTTTTCCCCGCATGTACTTGACTAATTGTACAATTTATTTAAAATACAAATAAGCCAAATATTAACTACATTAATGCTGCATTGAGCATTAGGAGGTCTCAAGTAATACCTTAAATGTTAATAACAAGAACTTTGTCATTTTATAGTAACAAAAATAATTTTAGAACTACTACAAAATATTACAATATGAGTACCAATTCTTTAAAATTGACTGCATGAACAAATGCTTTAATCTTCGGCGGATTTTTTTTTCCTGACTGGAATAGACTTCATATGGTACAATATAGTTAAAATAATACCAGATAGGTGGAGCTAAAAGCATAATAAATATTTCACCATATCACTTTGCCCCACTGTGCCACTTTGCCCCATGTTCCCCTACTATTTTGATACAGTCAGTTGGCAAATTCATTGTTAATTATTATTCGACAATATTATTAATTAATTAATTATTTATTTTATTATTTCTTAGTTTTTAAACCATTTTGTTATTAAATAGTCGGCCAACAATTTAGCGTTACATAAAATTACAAGAAAAAGCAAGACAAAATATTATCCTTTAACTAAAATCTTAAGTTTCAAATAATTTTAAAATTCATCATCATTTATGTATGAAGCTTAAATGCACTATATATCAAGAGAAAACTTTACATAATAAAATACTCTTTGTAGTGTATATTCTTATAAATTTTCTTCTTGTCGATCCAGTAATTATAACATGCTACGCAACTTTAAAATTTGACAGTAAGCAGAGTTCTACAGTTTGAAAAAAATATTTTCTAATCGACAGTTACTGTATAGTTTAAATTGACATAGTATAGGTTACAAACCCTTAAATGTATTTGGCGTAGACGCATATGTTTCATATTGTTCGCATGTGTCCCCTATAGGGGCACACAGGAGGCACATGTAAACAATTGAAGATATTTTTTTAAAAATTCCATAAAGTAAAGAAATACTTTTTTGTAAAATCTGAAAAAATTCCAGGCACAAAGAAAAGACTATTCAATCATGAAGATACATTTTCCCCGAAAAACTGATAGTATTTTTTGAGAAATTACAAAAAGAAAAAAAATGTGCGTCACGGTACGCTCGGCAGAAGTCATAACTTTCATAGGATTAAATTATTATCATTATTTAATCTTATGAAAGTAACAATAGGTTTACGGTAGCTATAATAAGCAACGAAATTTTTGCATTGTATGTTATCTAAAAATCTTGCAAAGACTGCATCAAGTACAGTTCGTGACTTGTAGTGGCTTCTTATGGCTTATTAGTCATTGTAATTGTGATTTGGTTTTTAGAAACGATACTAAATTTTTTGCTCAATCAGAAGAAAAATTAACATTAAAATCTCCGGTTAATTTTATTCTTTGACCACCATTCAGACTACTTTTTAACATAAGTTTTGATGTCGGCACAAAAACAATAGCTTAAATGACGCGTCGTTTCTAAATATTTCGTTAGAAAATCAGGGGAAAAAAAACACTCAAACTTACGAAACATTTTAGATTTTACTCTGTGATGGACAAATTAAATGTTTATTTATTATTTTTGTTTTCTCGGCCGTCCCCTACCCTTGCGTTGTGAGTCTGCGGGGATGTACCGTATTACCCCGCATTAGCCGACATGCCGGAAAAAAGCGAGGTTGACCAGCGTGCCGGGAAATTCGAATTTTCCGGCATGGCGGATAGTTCAAAGTTCATTTTGAAAATACACAAAAGTAAACTTTTCCCTCTGTCTCAACCGCAAAGCAAACTCTACAAGGAAAAATAATAATAAATTCCCGAAGTAATCTCCTTTTCAAAAACGAACCAATAAATTTCAGGTCGTCGAGATGAAAAAATCGTGATAGTTTGATGATGCGTTATCTTACTATAGTTAAAGAATATTTGTACAAAATTAAACTGTTTATTAATACTAATAAACTGATCAGTACTACCAGGCTAAGCACAAAAATGGAATCTGCAGCTGAGTTCAAATGAGAAATCTGAAATCACTTTTTAAATTTTTATGCCTCCAAGTATTTTCTTTAAATGCCACTTTTTCAGGAATTTTATTTTAATGTTTCCCATTCACAAATATTCATAAAACAATGTACACTGCTCGACATTGAAAATGCAACACCAAGAAGAAGCGGTCAAAAAGTGATTAAATTTGGAAAAAAGACAGAGACAGCAAGGAATAATAAATGATCTTATTTTCAAAATGATAGGCAGAATACAGAGCGAGAACGGTGTCGGCTCAGTAGGATGTAGGACTACCGCGGATAGCGATACACGAAGAAACACGTCTAGGCATAGAGTCAATAAGGGTGCGGATGGTGTCCAGAGGGATGGCTCTCCATTCCTTTTCAACCATTTGCCACATTTCGTCTTCTGAACGAGGCAGGGACAGAGTCTGCAAACTACGTCCAATCACATCCCACACATGTTTGGTTGGTGACAAGTCAGGAGAGTATGGTGGCCAGGGAAGTATCTGTGTGCCTTGGAAAGCATGTTGGCAGTGCGAGCACTGTGTGGTCGGGCGTTATACTGCTAAAAAATTGCATTAGGTAGCCCTTGAAGTTAAGGGATTGCCACTGGCCGCAGCACATTATCCAAGTATCGTTGGGCCGTCATAGTGCCTTGAATACGAACTAGAGTTGATATGGAATTGTACGCAATTGCGCCCCATACCATTATGCGACGTTGTCGTGCGGTTGGACGTTCCACAGTTACTGCCGGATTAGATCTGTCTCCACGTCGACGCCACACACGTATGCGGCGACTATCACTGGATAAACAGAAGCGGTATTCATCTGAGAACACGACATTTCGCCATTCTGTCATCCACGCTGCTCTAGTTCGGCACCATACTAAACGTTGCTGTCTATGTTGTGGGGTCAATGGCAGTCTTTTTAGAGAACGCCGTGATTGCAGACCACGTGCGACCAAACGACGGGAAATGACTCTGGTTGACACGGAACATTCAGGGTATCTTTCACCTGCTGCAGAATCGAGGAACAAGTGACTTGCGGGTCTGCTACAGCTTGTCGGTGGATGCGTCGATCCACGCGTTCTGACGTCACTCTGGCTGCCTCTGCACCCCCCAATATTGCCACATTTCGTTGTTCCAACCATCTTCGGCACAGCCGATGCACCGTGCTCGCATCCATGTGGGTATCAACGTACGGACCAACCTCCACTTCTCAGTCCGATCACCATACCCCTCGTAAAATCGTCTATCTGCTGGAAGTGCCTTGGTTGACGGCGGCCTGGCATTCTCTCGTGTTACACGTATCCTCCAAGACAAAAACAAAATTTCTTCGATAATTCTCCAGTCAGAAATAACGACACGAATATTGCCCATTCTGCAAGTTACTTCCCTTATATCTTACTTCACGTGCGTCGGAGAGCTCGCATTTCACATCATTTACATAACTCAGTGATGTACGTCTACTTTAAAATTTGTATAAATTTCTGAACACTACTTCTTGATGCTGCATTTTCAACATCGAGCAGTGTATTTAGGTAGTATATGTTACAAAGAATCACCTAGTGACAGTAATTTGGATAAAAAGTGAAGATACGAATTATACTCATGTGCTTAGCACACCAGTATAGAACTTACATTATTTTTCAAAAAAAGTTGAATATATATTTGTTATAGTATTAAATTGTTGTGATTTTAAAGTTAAAGTCAGTTTAGACTTTATTCTGTGATACACAAATTAAACGTTTATTTATTATTTTTTGTTTTCTAGGCCATCCCCAACCCCCGCATTGCGGAGTCTGTGGGGATGAAGTTCGTTTAAAATATGTACATCTTACCACAGATCAAAACCCTAAATGAAGCGAGGTATTTTTAGTATATCTAATCGCGAAAATGTTTTTGTTTTGAAAATAAATTTAAAGATTAAATACTGTTTTGAATATATATTATTTATAATGTTATTGGATTATATTGTATTGTTAACCTCCCTTTCGTTAGGAGATTGCGTTCTATTGAGACGATCATCCATCTTCTGTTAGTTTCATAACTTTTTTTACTTAACGCTTAAAGCTGACCCAAAGAGTAAAGAAACAGGATTTCCCCAAGCGTGCGCGCTTCTGTCGTATGCGCGAACGAAAGGAATGCCAGACGAGAGTTGCGACGTTACGCGTTATGTCACAAATCGGTTTACCCTCCCATAAGAAATTATCACTTGAAAAAATTGTTCACGTGTGCCCCCTTTTCCCCCACAAATTTTTTTTTTAAAAATCCATCATTTATTATTGGTATTCTTCTTTTTTTAATTCGATAAAAAGCACTTCTTTTTACTTGCCAGTAGTATTTAAAAATATTGTAACTCAAGTTCTATGGGAGCTAGAGAGCTGTTGCAACAGCTTATTTTAATGATAACTGTGTGCAGTTTAACTTGCTATGCTCCTTGAAGACTTTTCGTAACAATAATTTTAAAAACTTGAAAATTTTTGATTCATATTTTTTTAAATATTAATTTACAATAATTTTGTGAAACTACCCACCTTAAGAAGGGGTAACTTTGGGACACTTTTCAAAGTTTTACTCAGCTTCTATTTTTATTTTCGAAGTAAAAAAGCTTAAAAAATCAATAATATATCAGTTGAGTATTCCTCTTACAAGATCTGGCAAAAGAATAACTCTAGTTACTATGATATTTGATAAAATTTGTTTCTAGTTTGTCCCATCTTAACCCATTGATTGGGGTAACACTGGGACAGTGTTTTATCCCCATTAAAAACAGTAGGATATGTAAATTTGTAACAATGTTATACCACTATTATTACACAGGTGCGTTATCTACTTTAGGAACAACAAGGGAAACAATTTTATATAAATCCTAGAATATTATGTTTAGCAGGTCATAAGAACAATAAATCGTACTTAATGGATAAAACTCAAGATTACAGATATTATTTCAAACTAAGCTTTGAAATGTTACTAAACAAACAGATTTGATAACTACAGTGGTGGTAAAAAAAATTGCATCACCCGCGCTGGAAAGGAGAAAAATATCATCCCGACTGCATTCAACACACAGTCAAACATCCCGTATCGCAGATGATTTGGGGATGTATTTCTGATAAAGGAGTTGGTAGGCTTCACTTCATGCAAGGAACAGTAAATGCTCAGGTGTATATTGGCATTTTGGAGGAGAAATTGCTTCCTACTATCCGGGATCACTTTACTTCAGTTCCAAACGTCATTTTCCAGGATGATTCTGCTCCGTGCCATAGGGCAAAACTGGTAAGAAACAAATTAAAAACCTTTATCCTGCCATTAGACTTAAATGGACATGGGGTTAAGTAATTTTTTTTCTCTAAACTCACACACAGGTTCAGAAATCGAAAAATGAGCATGGGGTCAACAGTTTGCCTTGGCCCTGAAACAGCCCCGATCTTCGTAAACAATTATCGGATTCCTGCAGTTAACTGTTTATTTCATAAGTTTTGCAGAATTTCACACACATTCATCGTTAATCGGTCGATCAAAACTTCTCACATAATTCCATTGTGAAAATGCGAGGGTGATGCAATTTTTTTCCAGCACTGCAATAGTCTTTAAACTCCTTGTAAAGTGTAATTTTTGTTAACCAAGACCGTAAGATAGCTGTAAACTTTCAGCGCTTTAACTTGTAAAATGTCTCAGTCCCAAAGTTAGCTCGTGAAAAGATGAAAATTTGCAATGTGCAGGTTATAAAACAAAAAAACTTATAATACCATGATTACTTCTTTATTAATCACTTGAGGTGAAATTTATCAATGTGCGTACAGACTTGAATGTAATTTGGTGTGCGTAGTTCTTGAGACACAAGCAAAAGTTTCATCAAAACAAGAATTTTGAAAGAGTAATGGAGAGAATAACTTTGCTGTCACAACGAGTGCAGTGGACTAGGGTTCGGACAACTGGCCGTCAGTTAGCTGCACAATACAGGACTACTCAACAGACGTGATTGCAGACTGGACGAAAACAGTGTGTGCCTCAAAGAAACTCAAAAAAAAAAAAAAAAACCCACTGTCCCAAAATTAGCCACCCAGTCCCAAAGTTACCTCGTCTTACGGTATATAGTTTTTGATGGGTTTTAAATAATACATTCAAATAATTAGAGTGGGACCATGAAGGAATCTGCAGTTGCAACAAATAATGTAGAGCACATTTTTGCAATTTATGATAAAAAGAGCTTATCAAATGTCTCAGTCCCAAAGCCCCCCAAAAAGAGCTTGACAACTTTAAAATTTAAAAATTCAAACAATTTTGAGATATTGTATTATAGACTCTGGTAGAGTAAAATGGTCAATGAGGTAAACTGGTCATAAATCAAATAAAGAGCTATATAATTCGAAATTGAAAGAATGAGGGTAAATTTTTTAGTTCAGATTTTAACAGTCAAGAACTAATTCTGCATTCAAAGTTTTGAAACTAGCGGTAGTTCATTTTGAGAAAAAATTCGTTTTGTGTGCACATGAAACATTTTGAAATCTGAACAACTCTTTTAATTTCTTTGCAAAATTATAATTTTTAGCAGATTAATGTGTCTAGACAATTTCCCGGACAGACGCTATCTTTAACATATCCCTTAAGAAATTAAACATTGCAAACTATCACATTTTCCCTAATGATATTGATGAAATCCAGGAGCGAAATATGATTAAATTCTTGGTAAACCAACTTTTGATCGGAGCAGGGCCGCGCCAAGCCTGATCTGCGCCGTCGTGCAAAAGTCTTTGGAGCGCCTTTATGCTCTGGCGTTCGAGGAAACTATAGTTAACGCATGAAGGGAGGTTTTGTAGACAAATATAAAATTGTAACAAATACGTTTGGCATTTAATTTATGCAAAAAATAATGTGAATATTTAATTTCGCAATATGGTGTACGTCTTTACTTCATATCTCGAAATTATTTCGTGTTCAGCAGCTCCTCTGATATACTAATAATGCGTTTTGGACGCAGAAAATATTTTTATATCAAAGTTAAATCCACTTTGAATATCTATCTAATCTCTAAGTGATCAACAATTAATAAGACTTTTATGCCTTTCAAAACATGACAATAGGAGCAGTGACGCAACTAGAAAATAGTTTCAGGGGAGCTCAAATTCAAAAAAAAAATACCTCTTTTAATAAGAGGGGTCCGGGAGTTCTCCCCGGAAAATTTTTGAAACTTGTAGTTTGAAAAACGCAATTTTAGACGGTCTTTGGTGGAGTTATGGGGGGAAAAGGTACAAGAGGCTCCGATGAAATTTATAGAAGTAGGAGTCTTAAAACGTGATCATAGGCCATATTTATTGACGTTAGAATAAGGGATGGAACTCTGAGATTTCTACCCACTTTTTTTTTTTAAATAGATAGAAATTAATTCTTTTTCTCCCCTCCAATTTTTCGTAATTGAACTTTCAAAAACGCAATTGTAGACAACTTTGAAGATTTCTACAAGAAAGGAATCCTGGAGCTCTAGAAACCTAAAGTCCTAGAAACCTAAGCATCATTTTATGACATTGAGAGAAGTGGTTCAGAGGCTATTCTAACTTAAATTTTTCGTAAGTCATGTTTGAAAAACCTAATTTTTGATGATATTAAAGGAAGGAGGTTCGGAGGCCCTTGCTTGAATATTTTCTGAAATTTAAGTCTTGAAAATGTGATTGAGCATATTTGGTAACATTAAGGCCGGCAATCTTTCGAAATTGAAGCTCTAAAAACGCAATTTTAAGTAATTTTCGAATGCGGTTTTAAACAATGTTGTTTCATATTCAGGAACTTTCGCGAAATTGAAGATTTGTAAACGAAATTTGAGATGCTCCGTAATGCTTTTGCGGGGGGTGGGGGGGGATGTGTAAGAGTAGCATTTTGAAAACTTTCTTATTTTCAGGCGAACTAGGAAAAAGAAAAATAATATAAGGAAAAAAGAAACGAAGTAGGACGGGGAGGAGGAGTAGCTGACCAATTAGCTGAAACTAATGAGAATTTTTAACTCGAAGTCTTTTTTTTAAAGAAATGAAAGTTTTACCCCAACATCAATATTTTTTCCCCCTATTAAAATCACTTTGTTTTCCGAAGGTGCGTTTCCCCCCACCCCTTCAATAGTAAATAGTTTAGAAAAACATTGAGCTAAGCATTCTCGTAAAATTTGCCGGTAGAACGAATAGTTCGAAAATACGAAATCGTTAAAAAGGCATTGAATTTAAAATTTAAAACAAACACATTGTCCAAAGCTCTTTCTTTAATTTAATATACAAACAGTTGAAGAAAAAGGGGTTAGAAGAACTGAGTAATTGGGGTCAAGAGTCGTTACTTTTCGGAACTAAAAAGTTAATCTAAATTATTGTCTTTAATATATGTATTTTACGCACAAGTAAATAACATGCAAATGTGCTTAACGTATTTTTTAATGTATGATAAGATGATGCAGAGGAATTACCACGAATAATAGTTAAAAATTAATCACAAAAAGACACGTTGCACGAGTTATAATGTAACGTATTTATCGCATGAACCTAAATGGGGAATAGCAAATTTCTTGCGCTGCATCGTATGCTCAATAGAGATGAGTTCGGGCTCATTTTTGAGAGCCCGGGCCCGCCCGAGCCCGAAAATTTGTAACCGAACCCAGGTGATATTGTCTCGGGCCAAAATCCGAGCCCAAAGGAAACTTTCTTGTATCAAAAACTGAGCCTTCTACAGTCTGATATAATCTCACTGTTAATGAAAAATGTTTTGTCAAATGTTCTTCATTAACAGACGTTACTAAATTTTCTCAGAATGCTCCACTTTAAATGCATTGCTGTATGACATATTGTAATAGGAATCTCAAAAATAAAAACATATTATAAATAAGGATTAATTTATTTTCTTTTTTTTTTCTTTTCTTTTTGCTTAAATTTTCTTATTGATTGAACTGATTTACATGTTCCTTTCATTTTCTCACAGTGGGAAAATGTATATTTGCTTTGAATTTGTTTGGAGATTGACGATTGAATATCTTAGCTTGAGCCCGAGCCCGAAACCTGTTTCCAGTTCTAGAGCCCTAGCCCGCTTCGGGCCCGGGCTTGGACTGTACCGAATATAGACATAACGAAATAATATACATGGCTCCACGTATGAAGAAAAATTCTAATGTATGCTTTAATTAGCATCTTGTGTTTTCAGTGCGCTTTTGAATAGCATATTTAGACACAACGAGGCAATAATTTTTAATTATAGATAGGCAGCAAGGAGGATTTTTTGTTTTAGTGGGCAGTACAATTTCACCGCCACTTTTATAAATATAATGAAAAGTTAAATTTTATTTTTTGGTTGGAAAGTGGCGCCCCCCTCCACATTTGGAGCATTTTTGATTGATAGAGCTCGGCGTCTTTTTGACTCTGGCGCTGTCGTGCCCCGCACGACCTTGCACATAAGGGCGGCGCGGCCCTGGATTGGAGTTGACCATCAAAAACTTATTTCAATGAAGTTAATTTCTTCAAAAATAAAAAAAAACTAGGCGTGTTGAGCATTAAAAAAATATTACTGTTATTTGATGGTAGGTTTGAAATTATGGCTTATGATGGTTTTAGATCAATTTTTTTAGCTATGACCACTTGACCCCACATTAAGTCCCTAACACACATGAAAAAGAAAATGCCATTAAGCTATTTATGTAAATATTTTTTTTCTTTCGAAAATTCAATGCAGCGTGTTCTTCATTAATGTAATGTAAAATAACAAAAAAAAAAAGAAAAAAAGAAAAAAAAAAAAAAAGCTTTAAAAGAAATTCCTGTATTTTGTATTTACCTAAGTTGAAAAACCGGTATTTTATGTGTACTTTATCCCACTAGACCCTAATAATTTTGAAAAAATATATGCATCATTTTTTATGTGTTTTAACAAGTACATCCAAATTATTTTAGAATCAGACCATGATGAGATCGACAGTTGCAGCAAATAATGTTGGATTCTTTTTTCAGCTGTTGATTAAAAGATTTTAAAATTCCCAAAACTAATGGCTTTCTTTTTATTTTTTAGAAAATTTCAATTTTTTTCAGGGAATGTATGTTTTTAACGTAGTTTAGCAAATTTATCACAAAAGTTAGATTGGAAAATAATGTGTTACATAGTAGTTAAAAACAAGTGTTGTGGAAATCAACAAGATTTAGACACATAAATTAACTAAATAACAATTACAGATCATTAAGAGAGCTTATCAACTATAAAAAATACCATTAAAATAGGCTTTTAATGTTCTGGTCCCTTAGTTATCTGCAACCGTGTACGGAAAAAAATGTTGAGCTTTAGTTTCAGCCTTTTCTGGTCTTTGAACGCATTCCATATTTTATTTTAAAGGGTTAGTTTAAAATTGCAATATTAAATGTTAATGAAACTCTTTAATTTCGCACATAAACTATTAACTAGATCCCATATATCATTAATACAAACAAATACTGCCATTGTTTCAGCCAAGTATGGTCTTTGAACTCCTTTACTATCTTGATTTCAAGAGCCAATTTAAAATCGCAATAGTAACGATTGATAAAAATATCTTTAATTTTACCAATAAGTTATTATCTACACTGCGAGGTAAAAAAAAACTTTCAAAATACTTCTGATACCGTTCATTCTGATTTTTATATAAAATGATTCCTGAACCCAAATATGACTATCACCTTAACTACCATTTTTTGGAAATGGCGCCTCCCAATTTTTTTTCTCCAGGTTTCAATAGTTTCATAGCCAATAGAAGCGGGCACTATAATAACCAATAACATACTTTTGAGGGTCTAGAGTGATGAATGGTTCAAAAGCCTGACTATTTTCAGCAAGTTGAGAGACTGATAAGGGTATTATCCCCTAAAACATTTAGAAAATAATTTTAAAAAAAGATCTTTTTTCCTTGGAGGTTTCGTTTACAGTTTTTTCACTTATTTTTCGGTGTAAAACCATAACTTTGCACTCAATTCTACCAATCGCATGCACAATTTTTAAAAACTATTTATCTTATTTTTAATTAGTTATTTATCTATTCGAAAATTTTCATTCTGTCTCAATATAAAGTTACTGAAATTGCGTGAAAATTTGGATTTTTTTTTTTTATTATTATCTTCCGTGATGAAAATGTCAAACGTTCAGCAATAAAATTCAATTCGACAAAAAATTAGGCTTAACGTAAGTATGTATACGTTTGATCTAGTTTAGGACCTATACATTTTTAAATGTTTTCATTTAAATTTCGAGTACTTTTCTAGGAGTTATTTGAATCTACTAAGTGAATAAATGAACATTAGTGCTTTTCAACTATCGAAAAAATTATCTCGTAATGAAATTTATCTCAATTTCCTTCAAGCAGACATAGTGAGAATTTTGTAAAGAAAATAGAGGCATGAGAATATGGTGGAGAGAGTAAAGAAAGACTTGATAGATAATTTAAGCTGCAAGGTGAGAGAAGGGAAATGGGGTAGTTTAAAAATAGAACTCTCTCTTTTCCACTGAAAAGCTAAGTAAAAGTACTGGATGAATCTCTTAAAGAAAATGGCTAGAAATTTTGAAGTTAAGATACTACTACAAAAATACCCGGCGTTGACTGGGTTAGTAATAATTATAAGAAACACTCTCGACTTTCTTTTTTTTTCTTTTTTAACTGAAAGAATTCAAAATACACCGCTTTGATACGGGATTAAAAATCGAGCTTCTTCTTTACTCATAAAACTAAAATAGCAATAAGTTTAAAGAACGAAATACTATTCATTTAGAAACGAAAGCACAACATTTAAGCATATACAATTTTGAAGAATTTTCAAACTATGCAATTAAACTTCACATGCTCAAAAAGAATTTATCTGTTAATACATTTTTTTACATGGATTCTAAAACCTTCTTTGTATGGCTATTAAGTTCGAAGTATTTAAAAAAAAATGTAGCCGACTGTAATCCCTTTATACTTTAAGTTATTTTGGGAAATTTCAATTATTGTGGGTTCTTGGCGTGATTTAAAATGTTAACAAAATTTGTGGAAATTCTTTTGGGATACCTTCGATAATACTCTCGCTCCTTACTTTGTAAAACGATATGTTACTAATTTTCGTTAAAGAGATATTCTCGCTAAATGCTAAGATACATTTGGTCACCATAAAATGGCTCTTATCATCCGAAATGTTTCTAAAATAAGGAGTAAAATTTGGCGATTGTTTGAAATTGTGAAAAAAGAAAAATTAATGGAAATTTTTTTGCTGTTTATTGATCTGCTTAATTTAGCTGGTGGATTATTTTTCATACTAAATTTTTTTTAAAGATTCTTTTAATGGCGATATTTTGTTTACATGGTGAAAGCTGTGAAACATTATTACGGAGTCTTTGGTTTCAAAGACAGCAAAAGTTGAAAAAAAAAAAAATGCCAAATGCATCAGCTGCTGAAATCTTTCTGCAAAAAGTTTGGCGAGATTTCTGCTAATAGATTGGATAATGAGTAAGAGTCCGATCAGTACAAATAATAACTAAAAAAAAAAAAAACTCATTCATTACATTAAATTTCCATTTAAATGGAAAATAATCATCCAAATCCATTTATTATTTGAAAATCTTGTGGGAAAACGCTACTTCAAGATTTGGCTTGAGAAAAGCCTCAAGCAGTCAGATGAAACGCAGAAATATTCAACAATACAACAATTCTAGATATGAACAGGGAGTTGAGATGATACATTAAATACTGAATTGAGTTGATGAAAGCCTTCGAACTTGGAGCTAAAAAGCTTATAACTCGTTTTTTATACAACTTAGAACTTTCTACCAGATGCCATCTTCAGCAGAAAAATCAGCGCTTTCGATGGACATGTAATGTTAATACGTGCAAGTATGTTTTCATCCCCATATTGGGGCATTTATGCAAAAATTGGGACTGAAATTGGAATAAAAAAGGAACTATCAATCGGATTTTTTTTTCTAACTGGTCCATAAACCTTCTCAGTACCAAAAAACGGTGAAAATTTCAGCTGAACCTGCCAGGTAGTTTCTGGGAACACACACATTTACCAACATCTATTTTTATACATATAGATTGCTTAGAAACATAATTTCAATTTGATACTTTTCAGTTGTGCGTGCGCCACGTAATGTATTTTTTTTTTTTTAAATCTTGGCTATTATTTTTCATTTATTTATTCTCGCCATGTTTCATTAAAGTAAAATCGAAACTTCTTGCTTCGAGGTACTATACATTATTCTGTCGTTTTAATGAGTTTTTAAACAAAACAGCTAAAAGGTCCATTTAAATGAAAATAATAGAGCCAAACAACTAAATTTGGAGATAAATGGTAAAATGTCCGCCTGATAGAAACAAACAAGCTATTAAATAAAACGAAAAACCCCATTGAATAATTCGCAAAATCAGTGAAGGAACTTTAAATGCTCCATTAAAATGTGAAAATAATTCACCAAATAAATGTAAGAAGTCATTAGTAAACAAGATAAAAATTCATTAAACTTTTGAGTAAGGAAGAAAAACTCATCAGTTTATCAGTCGAACTAAGTAGAATGAAAATGCTTGAAGTTGAAGCAAATACAGTAAAACTTCGAAAAATCGAAGTTGCAGTGAAAGCGAAAAATTCTACTTGTCGAAAATTTGGTACATCGAAGAGGAAAACAAAACCATAGAATAAAAAAATACTACCAACGAAGCTCATTAAGTTTATACTATGAGTAAAAAATGAAGGAATAGTGATAAAAAACGAAATATTATATACCTACTAGACATCATCAACATGTATAATAGCATATAATTACTATATAAATTCAAGAGTTTGTATAGGTAGGGAAACAATTTAAGAGTTTCTTACCAAAAAAAAAGGACGATAATTTATAAAAAAATAAGTAAAAGATGAGTCGGGAACATTCGGACGGGAATCTATGAAAACGCGCAATACATCTGCTACTTTTGTAATATCTTGAATCGAAGGAAATTTTACCTTTGGCCCACACACACACACACACAAGCGCTCAAGTTCTTACTTCTCTTCAACACTCAACACTAGAAATGTTTTTGCTATTTTCTCTTACGAATGACAAAATATCTTCACCAGTAGAGCACCCTGTGATTTAAATCCCGTCATCAACTACAACAAAATCCATAAAAGCTGTGTTGGATTGAATGTTCATTTTCTTTAGCAAAAACGCTTCCTCTCAATTTGTAAATTTATGTCAGGGGTTTAACAGATTCACTTCGTCCAGACGGCCTTTTGATGCTTTTATATTTGTTCATTCTATTTGGGAGAAAAAAGGATTTTTACTTATATGACGTTAGGTTAGCAAAGAAAATCGATAATGAAATAAAAATTGGCTAATCGAATATTTCGACTGAAAGGAAAAAAAATCGGCTTATCAAATAAATAACATTTATTCCCCATTCAGTTAGGAAGAAATAAAGATTCACTTTGGCTTGTCGAAGTTTTCTTTTCATCGAAGTTCGACTTACCGAAGTTTCACTGTATTTTATTATCGAGTAATATGCGCTAAAAATGAATATTGTGATTAATTGGTGATTTCTTTTTCACAACAAGATGATACTTTTTACGCGCTGAAACCTAATAGTATGAGTTGCATATAGCTAGATTTTTTTGCATCACAATTTCGCAAAATTGGGATCAGTCGTTATGTATACATAAAATTTTGGTTTCATTCTTTTAAAATTAATAACTGTGGGGTTAGTTGTCGGGTAAATTAAGGCCTTGAGGACGCTTTGAAAGAATACAATGGGGTCGTGTCCAAAATTTTAAAAGTATTTTTTTCTGAAAGAGCATGCTTAAAAACATAGGATCTAACCATTTTTTAAATAATTTGTTTAAGTTTAATATTTAAAAAAAAATACTTAAACCGGTGTTTTCAATGTTTTCATTTCTTGCCGTTGACACCACAAATGATGAAATGCCATTCTGTGTTGCCATTCACAGAGCAAAATATTTAATTCGCATCTTTACTCACGTATATTGGCAACGACATGGTTGATAGCAAGCGTAGAGGATGATCCATGTTACTTTTTTTTCTCATTCTATCAATTTCAGTGACTAAAAGTAGTAGTTTTAACTGAAAGAAATAATCCCATTCGGTTTTAAAAGGTCGATAATTGTAATGTCATTTCAATAGACATGACATATTTAAATATATTTCACTATGACAACATGTAAACAAGAAATTCTGTCCAGAGCTAAATAAACTCACTTTCCCGTAGAATTAAAATTACGGATGCACTTCATCCATGAGCTCACTTCTTTCGCATTTAAAAAGGCCTTGCTTTTAGCGCCGAAACACAGGTAGGCAGTAACCTGCTAGTTTTATGAAATAAAGCGTTGTTATTTTTATTTTTACTTTTTGCACAAAGGTATTCATTTATTTGTTACTTTCGCGTGTACCAATTTCGATCTTCTAACACCAAATAAACGTACCTTGGCATTTAAGCTTGAAATTATTTGAAATATATTTTCATTTAAAAACTGATATCTGAAAAAAAAAATATGCATTTATTATGTACAAAGGAAACTTTTTGCTTGTGTAAAAGTAATGTAAAATTCAGTTTTCAAACTGTTGGGCACAATGTTTCACCTGGTCAAAAATATTTTTTTAATTCAGTTTTAATCATAACTTAACTCATTTCATTTTATCTTCATAAAAGTAATAAAACTGATTGGAAGAATAGTCCTAAATTCAGTATAACTCACCAATTAAAAATAAGCACAATGTTAAAAAATCATGGACTGCAGTAAAATTTGATGGATGTTTTTTATGATTTAAAAATTTTAAATTTAATGATGATTTCTCTTAGATTATTTAACATTAAAACACATTAAATGCTTTTCAGAAACTACGACACCTATCAATGTTTTTTTTTTTTTTGAAATATGTAGTTAATAATTGTCATAATTGTAATTATCTGTGGCTCAAATTTCATCTCATTTACACCAACAGAGCGGATTCTAGAGCCCTCTAAAGTGAGAAAACTTATTTCTTGCTGACTCTGTATACGGGTGATTCTCGAAAAAACTTGACATTTTCCAATCACATTTAAAAAAAAAACTAAAAATTCTGAAAAAAAATCTGAAAAAAATTATGTTTACTCTTTGTTAGGAACTTATTAAGAGAAAAATAGAAGGAACTCACTTTAACTATGCTACACGCTCAAAATAGGGGATCAAGTTTTCATACAGCAACAGACTGACAAGCAACACCAGGAGAGTTACAAAATTAATTTTCTTCATGGGTTATCTAAAATGTAACTATAGTATTAAAGAAATTACTGAAGCCTAAATCAAAAGGTATGGTTATTAAATGACAAAACAAAATTTATATAACACGTCCCTTGACGGATTCCCCCAATTTCTTCGAGTGCAAGTCCCACACAGGTTTTCCCATGTCTGCATAGCTTGCACTCCGAATAACGGACATTCATTTCAACGGGGAAAGAAATCGATTGCTACATTAAAACTTGTTAGCCATACACAGTATGATAAAATTTACACAAAGAAAAGTTACCTTCTCATTACCTGCGAATTGTTTTATGTTTCAGGGAGTACAAACATAAAACAAAAAGGGAATCAGCAATATGAATAACATATATTTTACTTTTAATTTAAGGCAACTACGAAATTTATGGCAACTTCACTAACCTATTCGAGCAACATTTAGATAAACAAATGATAAATTCATTTTAGATAAATTCGTCTGAACAACAACAACAAAAAAATAAATAAATAAATTTAAAAAATAAATAAATAAATAGAATTATTCCAGTGACACATTTTTTACTTATTGTTTGCCAAATTTAACTTTCTTTTTTTTTTTAAATCAACCTTATTTTCCAACTAAATGTATTGGAAATAAATCCTTTTATTTGACAGAATGCATTACCAGTGCTTGAGAAATATTGCTAGGAGAGTGATCTTTTTAGGAGAGGAATATGACATTTTCCATACTATTTGCCTGATACGTAGGCCCAAGAATATATTTAAGGTAAATAATGTTATTT
This sequence comes from Uloborus diversus, assembly GCF_026930045.1. Taxonomy (NCBI): domain Eukaryota; kingdom Metazoa; phylum Arthropoda; class Arachnida; order Araneae; family Uloboridae; genus Uloborus; species Uloborus diversus. Next base: position 62,397,038 of record NC_072739.1, on the reverse strand, counting down.
TTCTATTCTAAGCTCTTAATTCAAGCACACACTATGAGTAGAGTAAAACTTTCGTTTATTTAAAACAGAAATATTATCCAGCAGAATGACTGAGAAAATGTTACATACCTTATTCTTGAACTTCAAAATGGTAATGAGAGCAGCAGACAAATCATATTAACAAAATACTCAAGGAATCCAACAAATTGGTGATAATAAACAGTTTTATAGTACAGCAGATTAAAAATTATTTTTTTTTTATTCATAATAATTGACCTCCTTCCTAGGACAGGAGAATGACATAAAAACCTGGGGACAAAGTTTAAAACGATGTGTCTTGATGATTTAAATAATTTAATTCGTTTAAAGAATGTTATTTTACACCTTTAATTATGCTTAATTTTTTTCAACAAATTGAGTTTATGGAATGTTGATTTCATATTTTTAAATAATTTAAGTCCAATTGAAAAACAGATGGGGCACACCAAAAGTGTAACTCTCTGGTGAGAAAACTAAATGAGTTATTGTTTTAATAAGAGTAGAATAACATCAGTTATTTCTAACTGTTAAAAAAATTAAAACACTTTCGTAGTTAAACAATTTTTCTGTTAGGCTACTGGGACAAAATATTGTTAGGATTTGGGAGAATCATCCATACATATTTGTTAATTCTTCGTAAAACACATTGGGAGGAGATACCCCGAAATTTAGTTTCACGCATACGAATTTTTAATCTTTAATCATAATTCATCACTTATCATTTAGTAAAAAAAAAAAAACACGCGCGCGCGCGCACGACTAACGATTACGAATGGCAACATTAATTCCTGCTTTGGCTATAAATAAATGTATTCAAGCAAAATTTTCCCATAATTTAGGAATTTTACCTTTTATGGTTATGCTTTTATCCAAGTGTCACGTAATGATAAAGTAATAACATGTACATTTCAAAAATTTGTTAATGGTTCTATTTATTTAATGTGTTGCGAGGAATTTGGGACGATTTTTTTAATTATTCATATTAATTTCAATAAAGAAAAATTAAACTACTTTAAGATATGATTAAAACAAAACCAAAATATTTTGAGCTTAACAGTTTTTTCAGCAGTGCATTAATAAATTTCTGCAAGGAGTGTGTTATATTCTCAAGTTTTCCCGAAACATTTAAGAGAACAGTAAAGCGTCACTAATCCGGTGAATGTTAAACCGGACCTTGTTTGATCTAGAAAGCTTTTTAGACATACCTACGGTATAAACAAAAGGCAAAAACGTGCAATATTGTATTTTTGTAGATCGTATTCTGTATTCTTGTAATATATTTCGCAATTTTCTCTTATGCAGTTTTATATTTCACTCTCTCGAATTCAAAATACCATTTTCACCTTGTACAGTAGTTTGTTTACCTTGTCTCAGTTTATAGGGTTGTTTTTTAATCCGCGCGTTCGTTAATGAGGTTGTTTCCTTCAGTCAAAAGTATTACTTTTAGTCACAGATATTCATAGAATAAGTAAAAAAAGAAATAACATGGAGCCAGAAAATTCTTACATTTTCCCAACAGTTGTTTATTAATTAATTTTTTAATCTGTCCCACTTTTCAAACCAGGCGTAGTCTTTATGACGTCACAAATGATTTATTTTGGCGTATCTGTTTATCGCGTTTCCACATTATGATAATCAAGAGGCCAATTAATATTGTGCTGTACGCTTGTTATCAATCATATCGTTGGCAGTACACGTGAGTAAAGATGCGAATTAAATATTGTGATCTGTGAATGTCAACAGTGAATGGCATTTCGTCATTTGTGATGTCATCGGCAGAAGCGTGAACAAAAAAAGCGCGCCGATTAAAGTAATTTTTTAAAAATGTTAAACTTAGTCAAATTGTTTAAAAAATGGTCAGATCCTATGTTTTTAAGCATGTTCTTTCAGAAAAAAAAAATATGTTTAAAATTTTGGAAGCGACCCCATTTAGGAGACCTGGATCCCCTTTTAGTCCAGATTAATAAGGTTCTACTGTACTAGAATGAAAAAAAGTGAATTACAAGATTGAATTACAAAAAACATTTCCCCCAAAGTAAAATTTGGAACCTGAGTTGTCAAAAATAAATAAATAATTAAATGAACTGAGAACACATGTTTTTGCATTACTGAGGAGTCTAACATTTCAGCATTTCAATGAGAAAACTTCTTCAATCGTTGCCAATCAATAAGAAAATAAATAAAATAAAAATAAGTTCATTAAAAAATCAAGTTCTAATAATTATAAGTTTATATAGAGATATAAATAAATAATGTATCATTAAAAAGAAAAACTAAAACACGGCGAATTTTTCAGAGCTGAAAAAAAATATTTAATCTTCATGTTTTTACTTCCTTTTACAAAAAAAGGAAGTCTTGTATTCGCGAAAAAAATTTCACTCAAAAATCGACTTTAATTTCCATTTTGCTCACCCCCGAATGAATGTTCAGTTTTTTTTTCGACTCGACGACACGTGGATAAGTGCCTAAGAACGTATAGGCACGCGAAATATCCATTTTGACGACTCCTGAGTTAGTTACAACGAGTTTTCTCGTGACGTATGTATGTGCGTATGTATGCCGCATAACTCAAGAACGGTATGTCCTAGAAAGTTGAAATTGGTACGTAGACACCTAGTGGAGTCTAGTTGTGCACCTCTTCCTTTGGTTGCATTCAGGAGTTTCTAAGGGGGTCAATTGCCCCTTTTTGGAGGGAAATCATTGTTAATTTCGATGTAAACTCAAGTGGTGTTACAACTTGGCGGACACTTGGCGATATATCGCTAATCTTTTTGTCGCCAAGTTTTGTCGCCAACTTGACGACAAATTTGGCGATTTTTTTTAAAAAATCTGGTTTTTATTTGGCCACTGTTGGTGATATTTAGAGAGTAAACTATTGAAACACATTAAAATTACTAATAAAGGGAAAATGACATTAAATTGGAGTAGAAGGAAGCCATGTGAGGCACACATCAGCTCGTTTATATAAAAAGGTTCGATTTTTCCCTGAAGTGACAATATAAAAAAGCTTGAATTTAGTTCAAAATATGCGTATTGTATGACAGAATTATAAGAAAAAAAAACTTTTAAAGAGCTTTAAAAGCTTTTTCAAACAAAATTTGCCCGAAGCAAACTGGTCTTTCATTCCAGTTTCTATGTGTTGCCGAAATGTTTCCGTAAATTGTGGCAATATTAAACTTATTTGAACTCTTCAAAATTGAAAAAAAAAAAAAAAAACTGCTAAACTCAATTTGATTTTTTAAAAACAATCGCTCGAATTTTATTGTTCTCTTAAAAGTTTTGGTGAATGGGTCAGACTGACAGGCACACATTCCCTTAATCTCAAATAAATAAGTAAATTAATTAATTAATTAATTAAAACCCTCACATTATTTGCTTTTCCAAATAAGTATTAACTGTTTAAGTCATTTTTGGGTATTTCTTATTCTTTTTCTTTTTCTGTTTTGGTTACAACGATATTTTTATGATGCCTGAAATCTTATTTTATGCTTTGTTCACTTTCGCAGGAAAGTAGGTAAAAATTGGTGAAACATATAATAGAATTAAACAGATTGAATCATATTAAGTTATTAAGTCTTCCTGAAACGAACTTTGGAGATTACAATGCAATGCGATTAGTTTTTTTTTTTTTTTTTTTTTTTTTTACAAAATAGGACATCGAACGTACTTGCTGTATGAAAAAAAAAACCCCGCAACTGTCGCTAAGAATGTGCAAATGTTTCGATAATACATTTAATATTTGAAAAATTAAAGAATGAAAAATAGTTTTTGGCATGGTATTTTAATGAAATTAAACGACGAAAATGTCATCATTAGGAATTTTATCGAAATCGGTTATTTCATAAAAGCATAGGAGCATCTAAATAAAGCATCATTCAAACTTACGTTTTTTAACATGTAAGTAGTTATTTTAGCATACATTTTGAACAAAAAAAAAAACATTTTTGTCAAAAGACTCAGTATTTGCCATTTTTACCACTCAAAAAGTTCACATGAATTAATAAAGTTCTACATATCTTACACAAAAATAAAGTACTAGACCAAACTCAATTCAGTAAACTTCTTAATTCCTACGATAAGAATAAAAATAATGGCTTTAGCGTATTTTAGAGGGGCACAGGCGACAAATGACACTTTCAAAAGATAAAAAATAAGTTAACTATACTAAAAATAATTTTTAATTAATATCGCCACAACATACATAAAACTTATTTTTAAAAAAGCACTAGAGTTCATGCAGGGCAAAGTGGATGGGGAAAAGTGAAATAGATAACATCGTTTACTTATTTATTCATTTATTGAATTACTTACGTGTTTCTTTTTTTATTTATTTATTTACATTCCTTCATTTATTAATTTACTTATTTATTTATTTATTCACTTACTTTCTTATTCATTCACTATTTAATCCTTTTATTATTTTTTTCTCATATACTAAGTAATTAATGAATTTATTTATTTATTCATTTATTGTTTGCCCTATGCTTTTATAAAGCAAACATCCCCCCCCCCTTTTTTTTTTGAAGGTACAAAATTTCTGCCAAAAAGAAAAAAAATATTTCAGTGCAAATTGTATTACAAAATACATTAATTCTCCTTTATGACTGCAATTTTCAGATTAAATTTCCGATTTGTTCGTTTTGAAAAGGGTAAGTTATCTTAACTATTTCACTTTGCCCCTTACCCTACGTAATATTTCAGTACTTAAAAAAAAATTTTTTTTAAGAATCTCATGAAAATTTTGTTATGAAAAATTGTATGAGGTTGGGGAATGTGGGGAAAAGTGAAATAGTGAAATATTTACTCCGTTTTTAGTGCCACCTATCTGATAATATTTTAACTATGTAGGAACACCTGTAGTCTATTCTAGTCAAGATAAAATTGCCTCTGAAAATTAAAGAATATGATAATAAAAGCAATTTTCCAAAATTGATACTGATATTGTAATATTTCGTTGCGAGACAAAAATAATTTTTGTTATTATTAAATGATGAAGTTCATGATAAAGATTAATTTAGATCTACTAGTATTCGGTGCAGTATTTATTTCCTTAATATTAAGCTTGTTTGTGTTTAAAATAATTTGCACAGTTATTCAAGTGCATGCGGGGCAAAGTGAAATAGATCATTTCGTTTACTTATTCAATAATTTATCAAATCACTCGCGTATTTATTTATTAATTATTTCATTTGCATCATTTCATTTAATATTCATTCAAAAAAAAATTCATTTTTCACTTTGTACCGTGGAAAAAAAAGATGAAAAATGTCCACCTTTTTTCCAAGGTACAAAGTTACTGCCAAAAATAAGAAATATTGTTTCAGTGTAAGTTTTATTATAAAATGCATTGTTCCTCCTTTATGAACCGTAAATTTTAGGAAAAAATCCAATTTGTTCACATAGAAAAAAGTAAATGATCTAAACCATTTCGTTTTGCCCCACATTCCCCTACTTTTCACTTTCCTGTAAGCTTTTCAAGTATCAAATGTCCGCGTATTTAATCGGTAAATGTTCGGTATTTTCTAGATTTCAGGACATCTTTTTTCATCGCGGCATAAAATTGCTGTCGATTTCGTAATTTTTTTCCGCAACAAATCAGTTAAGGCAGTGAACGCTTTAGACTTTTATCATTTTTTATTTACACTTAACGCACGCAGTAATATAGGGTTGCAATCAAAATTTTACTTGAAAATAGTTGCTTTAGTAGCTTGAAATTCAAAAAATAGTCGCCTAAATAGTCTGCTCAGAGGAACAGTTAAGTTGCATTTTGCATCTGTGAAGTTGCTTTTACCAATAATCTTTTTTAAATTTGCTACAAAAACAACATTGCATTACATAATCACACAATACAGCATCTTGAAACATAACTACATCTAGTTCATACGAAAAAAACAAAACTTAATTTCTCAGATTTAACTTTTGTTTCATCCTTTAATTAGTTCATTTCTTGCATTTTTGATGGAATTACTATTTTAAAAATGTAAGTTACTTTTCACCTAACGTCATGGAGATCTTACGTGTAACGTCACGTTTTAAATGTCACAAAGTGAAAAAAAAAAGTTCAGATATTTTTTTTTAATTTTAAGGCCACTTAAACATACTTACTCTGGTTTTAAAAACATAAAAGCGTTATAAAGTGAGTTTTGTGTGTGATTGAAACAAACGAATAATTTCTGCATAGTTGAAAATTTTCAACATTTTAACTTTGATGACAAAATGGAAAACTTAAGACATTTCTTAGGGTTTTAGTTACACAATCAGTAAAACTTGGTCTTTCTTTTGTTAACAATAAGTTTTAACTTTTGTTTCTTTTTGTTCTCCCCCCTTCCTGTAACTTTTTTGCACCTTTAATTCCTTTTGCTATGCTAATTTCGTATAAATCACTCTTCTCAATAACTGATTTCAGTCATGGTTTGCTATTCTAATAGAGAATCTGGAAGCTCTTGATTGGGTTTCTTATCTATGCAATCACCTTTACCTTGTCTTTTGACTTGTGTTCAGTTGATATTGTTTTACATTTTATTCCCCTGTCTGTTGCTTTTTTTTAAATCATCTTTTTAATTTTTCTGTTTTCCTTCAAAGTCTATCAACTTTCTTAGTTCCTCCAGATAATTTTTATATGATTTGTGTGCCCATACGCCATTTTTTTATAGTTCCTTTGTTATTTTTACACGTTGATATTTTGCCAAAGAGTATCTTATAATTAGTCTTCATTTAGCATCCGCTCAGACATTTTAGACAAAAAATGAGCAGCCAATTTTCTCCTGTTTTATAATTGCCCATGTCTCATTACCATATAAAATGATAAAATGATTGGTCTAATTCAGATTTTGTATTTTTATTTTTTTTTTAACAGTGATGACAGTGATGAGTTTAGATTGTAACTGGCTCTTCAAACCAAAGAAGCATTTCGTCACCAAAATTCTATAAAATTTGTTAGTTATTAAATTAAAACCAAAATAAGTTAATCTGTGGTAGCATACAATCAAACTTATGCCTGATTGTCAAAAATATAAATTTTTTTTTGCAAGATGCAAAAGAATTGAATTCTCAAATGCAGGAAAAATAATCCGCGACGTATAAGTTTAATGTTGGCATGCTTCCAAACATTTATTTATTTATTATTTATCAAAATAAATCAAAAAATAAGTTTACAAAAGATAGCGTATGCCAAAATAGTTTCCAGTTGTCAAAAACATTAAAACGTTTACAAGATGCAAAAGGATTGAAATCTAAAACAGAGGAAGCATTTTTCTCGACACACGTGTTGAGCACATCATACCCATTGCTCTTTCTTTCTTTTTTTTTCAATAAATATCACAAAACATGAACAAAATCGCCAAAAGTTGTAAAAAGTCGCTAATTTTTGAAAAATAGTAGCTTTCAAGCCATTTTTGATCAAAAAAGTCGCCATAGTCGCCTGCGGTCAAAAATAGTCGCAAAAGTTGCCTTTTTAGTCGCCAGTGGCAACCCTATAATATGAAAATCCAAACTTTAAATATTTCGTGGATTGCGGGTGTTTTTAAAAGAATTTTCAAAAAGAGAAAACATACTCTATTTTGTCCAAAATCATACAACACAGTAACAAATAGTTCTCAATACAATATCCATATATAGCTTTAAATCATTTAAAGTTTTTTTTTTATGTTCGAAATTGATATTCATAACGTAAAATACTTCTATAGATTAAATTTTCATTTTCGGTTTCACATTTTTTGAAAAACACAGTTTTCAATTTTTTATTAAAAATATAAAAATGTGGGTCATTCCATAGCAATGTCAATCTCAGCCTCAGAAATGTTTTTTTTTTTTTTCACAAAGCCCTAATTGTAATATATCATTTCATTCAGCATACTTTCTAGTACATAAACCCAGTAACAGTTTGCAAAACTTTCATCCGGTGTTTTTCTCCTGGCTCTAAACGTGAGAGGTGGTTAGAAAAGGCTTAGCATACGCATAAAACATGCGTCTAAGTTTTCTTACGTAATGTAAGAAATTTTGCAAATTTTTAAAAGAACTCAATTCTTTTTAAAAGTATCGCTGTAAATAATTTTTAAATAAAAACAAAAAACCTGACTACGTAAAAACCGAAAAAACTAAAAAGAAAAACCTATAAGGCAGTAATTTAGAATGTTATTAAGTACTACTGAATAACTACGCTATTGAAATAGTTTTATAATCGATACACATATAAGACAAATCATAAATTCAAAAGCAGAACAGAAGGATCAACAGACGAGGCCCAATCCTTTTTGACCTATCAAGGAACCCCGTAAAATTTGAATGGGCCTTGTCTGTTGATCCTTCTATTCTGCTTTTGAATTTATGATTTGTCTTATATGTGTATCGATTATAAAACTATTTCGATGGTGTAGTTATTCAGTAGTACTTAATAACATTCTAAAGTACTGGGCTTATAGATTTTTCTTTTTAGTTTTTTCGGTTTTTACGCAGTCAGGTTTTTTGTTTTTATTTAATAACTAGTTTTTATTTTACCCTTTTTAGTTAATTGTCATTGACTTAGTTATGATTATAAGACTGTAAATTTCGCAATCTTGTCATTTTATTAAGAGGATTATTAAGTAACTTTCGGTGGCCTAAATTACTGATTATTAGTCCCTCTAGGGACCTAACTTGACTTTAAAATACATATGCTTATCCTTTAGCAAAAATGCGCGAACTTTAATCAACCATAGCCTGTGTAATTCATGATGACGAGAGCTAGGAAACATTATCTGTCAGATATTTCTCGCAAAACTAAAAAGCCCGTCAAGAAAAAACGCGTCGCGAAATTTAGTCCTGAATCACGACAAAAATAAATGCAACATGTTAGAGATGAAAATCGAATTAGTAGACGTGAACACAAAATTCAGGCAGTGAAAACGCTACCTGCATTTGTTGCACGATGAGTCGCAAGCAGGTAGCATGCGACACGATGTCCGAAATGACAATATGGAGACTGGTTGATGATAAGGTGAATTTTTATTACTATCATGTGTACACTTCCGAAGTTAAGAGAAATCGATTGACGTGAGAATCATCAAAATTGACTAAGGCAATTAGCCTCTACAGCGCCACATAGGAACAAACATACATACATAGACTCCTAAACACATTACCCTCCTTTGCGTCACGCACACGCGCAGTCGGGTAAAAAGAAAAGCCATAAATAAATACAACATTTAATTAAAAATCGAAAAACAAAAACATGGAAAGTAGGATTTTGAAACGGGGAAAATGTGTGTCTGTCAGTTGGTCTCTCAGTTGGTCTGTCAATCTGTCTGTCAGTTGGTCTGTCAATCTGTCTGTCAGTTTGTCTGTCTCTCTGTCTGTATGTTAGTCAGTCAGTTGGTTTGTTTGTCCCCCCTCCCCCTAATAGCTTTCGAGGGAATAGTTCGATTCAAACATACATTTTCTGCAAAAGGGCTCGGCGAGGACACCTCATTCTCATTCTTCATTTTTTTTATTTGAACAATATTTCGTTCAATTTTGAACATTTCAAAAAAAAAAAAAAGGAAAAAAACCTTAACATTGACCCCTACGGGGAAATGTAAGGCAAATACAATCTTGAAACTTAAAGACGATTAACTTCAAACAAACTAGGTTGGAAAAAGCGTTTAATGAAGAACATATAAATAAAAGATCTTTTTGATTTGAGCAATTTTCCGTTCAGTTTGAAACATTTCAAAAACCCTTAACATTAGCTCCTGTGGGGAAACTTGAGGTCTCTATAGATTCCAAACTAAAAATTGGATTGGCTTCAAAGGAATTTTATTGGAAAAAGCTCTTTATGCGGAACTTGTACAGAGCAGATTTTTTTTTTTTTTTTGTTTAATTTAGTTCTTTTCAGTTTATGTTTTGAACACTTACAAAAATGTGAAAACATATTTTTTGGTCTTTAAGATGGGTCTTTAAACTTTATGAGTAAAAAAATACCCCGAAAATCCAAGATGGCGGCGCGACTTTTAGTATGCTAATCATGAGCCCTTTTTGTACATGTGTACCAATTTTCAAAACTGCATCTTTTTTTTTTTTTTTTTTTCACTCTTATTTTGGTCTTTGTTTATCAAACGAAAAGTGAAATACATAAGATAACTTTTCTTTTTCAAAATACCCAATCTGATAATTTGTTTTGAAAACTACGGTACATAAAGATAGAGGAATGTATTTTATGTTAAACTTGCATTGAAATACAATTTATTGTTTTTAATTGTAAATTTATACCTTTAAAAAAAGTCGAAAAGTTTCTCTCCCTTTTTTTTCATGGGGCAAAGGGAAAAATTAAATATTTTTTGAATGAAATATTTTTTTATTTGATTACTAAGACATTTTTGATTGAATGAATAAGTAAATAATAGAATTAATGAATAAATGAATAGATAATGAAACGATAAACGAATAAATAAATAAGTGCGCAAATAAATTGATGAGAATAGTAAAAGAGTGGATAAAATAGTGAATGAGTAAGAAAATGAGTGAATAAATGAATTATTAAAAGAAAGAATGTAAATGAATGAATCAATAAATGAATGCGTAAGATATTTAATAAATAAAAACAAAGTTAACTATTTCATTATGCTTTGCGTGCTCTTGACTAATTGTATAAAACATTTGAAGTAAAGATAAGCTTAATTTATGTAAATAAAACAGAGAATATATGTGCGAAGGAGAGGGTGTCCCAAAGCGAGTAGATGACCCAAAGCGGGTATGCATTCGTAATTGGTGTGCAAGCTGCAATGTATGCGTATGTCGTGTTTACCCGAACACCTCCGTGCTTCAACCAGTAACAGCTAGTGATTGCAATACCGGTATACCGAATACCGGTATTTGGAGCAATATTTCAGTTTCGCAATACCGGTATTTGTTGAAGTAAAATACCGGTATTTTCGATATTAGCTGAAAACAATAAATAGTTTCAATTAAAGGATTTTCTCAATTCAACTTATTAAATACCTACTCATACTTTGAATGTACATTTCTTTTTCCATGATACAGCAGCAAAACCAATCTAGTGATGTAGAAATTTCGCTTCAAAAGCACGAACTAATAAAATATCACTAAACAAAAATAGCAGAAAGATTGAAAAATCAACTTTGACCTGCCAGATCAAAGCCGCAAACCTTCGACGAATCCAGTGCCTAGCCGATCGGGCTGCCTTGCTCACTCCCCCATAAATACTTTCACAAAAGATGCATTATGTTAATATATTTAAATATTAATGTATCTTGTAAAAATCTGTAAAAGCTCTGCATATAATGGAGATTATAGGTACAACAGTAACAATACATTTCTGTATCTTTTTATTAAAATTCACTTCATACAAATATTTTTCTTTTTGTTAAAAATTGTAATTAACCTAAGATTTTTGTCCATATATTCTCTCTCTTTCAATGTTTTCCAAAAACTGTGTGGCGTGATGCTTCATTGTATAAGAACCAACTATTATCCCATATTCCCAGTCTCTGTTCTCTCTCTCTCTCTTTCTTCCATCTTTTTCATCTGCATCAGAACTTGATCTTTAGAAAAATGATTAGTTTTTATTCTGAAGTCGCATGCGAATTTTCATCTCATTATTTCTTCTAACAGACTTTGTGACCTTGCGACAACATATCTGCTAGCTTCTAAAAATCGAGAAGAAAGTTCTAAAAATGGAATACTAGAAAACCAAAACGAATATTTTTTCCCTGAACCGTACGTTTTATGTATCAACGGAGTAAAGTTTTATTTTTAAAATTAAAAAAAAATCATTATGCATTTAGTAATGTCATTTTGAAAAATAAGTTAAAACATTTTGAGCATTTATTATAGTGTCAATGGAAGTCATTATAGAAATGATTGATTAAATTCTTAACCTATTCGTCTAGTCTGGGACATTTTTTGAAGCAAAATTTCGACTAGACACTCATGGAAAAACATCAATTGTTTTTACCTTTTCTGTCATTCAATAGCGCAGCCAGAAATACCTTTTGGAGGGGGGGGGGGGGTTAGGTGACAAATACCTTCTGGAGGGGGTGTTTTGATGAAAACTATCTCCTAGAGAGTTTTTTAATCAAAAATACCAAATGGAGGGTTTTTTGATCAAAAAACTTTCTGAAGGTTTTTTTTTGATCAAAATAGCCTTTTTATACGCATAAACTGCAGTATTAGAATTTGAATTTATGTTGAACCCAATGACTCTGGGGGGTGTTTTAACCCCCCCCCCCCCCCTTCGCTGCGCCACTGCTATCGTCTAATAGTTTTCAGACTGTTTAAATTATGATCTGCAGCATTCAAAGAATTATGAAAAAATTATAAAATAATTTATTTTTTGAAATATATATAAGTTTCATAAGCGACCAAAGAAACAAGTAATTATTTATAAACAATAAATTTTGCTTCAATTCTTTCTTTTACACAACTGTACGTTAAGCGCAGTTTTTTAAGTGCTTGAAACTACACCAATATCTGTATACGGGAGAGAGGAAAAAACTCTTTTCTGGCTCATGCAAAGGATGGGAAGCTCGCTCTTTTAACCTTGGTAAAAAATTGAAAAGGAATTTTTCAAACAATAACGTTTACATGGCTCGATATGAAATAAACTTCTACATACAATGCACTAATAAACGGAAAATCTCAATTTTCGGACTTACATAAGTCTGGCTCTGAGGCACAGATATTACTAACATCAAATCCACTAACATTTAATCTCCAAGGACATTTAATTTAATCCCTTTGAGTAATCAATGTTAAAGGAAAACATAAATTTCTATCCTATATTTTGTGGATTTACTTCCACACATTAGAAGAATATAATTATTTTGCTGAAAGCACTAATTGTGCACATTAAAGTTATTTATTGCATTAAAGGTTCAACTGTCGGACATTTAAGTATTCAGTACGATCAGACAATTGAAACATAGTTTCTAACAGTATTTTTTTCTCTCTTTCTATCGCTCATCTCTCAAAAGAGAGATAAAGAAAGCCAAACATTTTCCGAACCCATTTTTATAGTTCTAGTTATCAATTCCTTTTAGATAATTTTCTCCTGAAAATAAAAAAGAAAAGAAACAAAAGACGCAATTAAAGAAAAAACAAAGAACATTTCATCAGGCAGTAAAGCGATCTTGCAAGAAATGCGAAAAAAGTTTCCGTTCCGGAAATACATCTCCCTCGCCTTTTTATTCAGGCGTCTCCTCTATTGACTGATTTCGGATAACTTCAAATTTGGTTTTGAGCTGCTAGGGACTGAGATCCCTATTCTTTTCCCAAAAAATCTATACATATTTTAATTCCATTGTGTTTTTTCTTTCTGTTTGTTCACTTGTTAGACTATTTTCCTAGTTTTTTGTGTTAATGTCACATAAATTCGTTGCGTATTATATAAACTTACATTTAATAGTTTTTTTCTGAATATAAAAAAAAACATTTAGCCTGGTACTTTTTTTTTCGCAATGCATTCTTTTCAAACCAACCACTTCCTTTTTAACCTACAGGAGAAGACTAAGGGGTTGACTACAGGTTTGAATCTCTATATGAAACCAGACGGAGAATGATATCAATGGTCTATAACTACGCGAAATATCTTGCTCTGTATTAAAAGACGAGTTGGTTTGAAATCGTGCCAACTGGAAATAAACATTGCGAAAAGAAAGGAAATAAAATACAACAAATTGAGCGTTCTGGTATTGAGCACTGTTTTTCTTTCTGTTTTGTAGTCTTTAATATGTTGAAATAATCTATTACTTTTTATTGCAGCTGAATATAAAACTCGTTTTCATCTCTGCTGTCATTTATATAGTTGCTTTAGTATCTTTCACTTTAAAACAATCATTTTAGACATCTTTTTAGCCCAGCAGTGGGAGCCTTGCCATTAGTATTTAACAAATGGAAAGAATGGGTTATCTTAATCAGCAGAAAAAAAACAGCATTCTTAGTTATCCACATATTTGAGTGTCAATCTGAATTTTTCAGAAAAACATTTTTTTTTTTGGCTTTAAGATTATGGCCGGTATGTTGTCATTATTTATAGTCATCGCAAATTGACGGCGGGGATATTGGCCTCCTCCCCATAAATTCGTCCAGGACTATTATAGGCACATAAATCTGGAAACCATATTCTCCATTAGTCGTTAGCATCTCTCAAAGGCTATGAACATTTTGCAAAAGAAGAAGGTAAACGAGAAAAAACCTCGAAACTAATGTATTCTGTTTTGATACATTTCAAACTTCCTTGCAGCAGATCTCAAAATAAAAGATTTTGAATTTAATTTTTAACTTATCTTGTCGCATGAAAGCCGAAAACTTTTGTTGCACGTCAGGAAAAAAAATGGACGTGAAATTAAAAGAAGGGCCTAGTATTCAGTTATTTTACGAACAATTAGGCATTCGAAATCTCTTGGAACGCTTTCAAAAACTTTCCAAAGTGAATAAAATTCCCCGTTTATTATAGAACGGAATGCAGTTCGAAATGTTTTTCTCCCATCGCTATCCATTCAAGCGTTTATCTGGAAACCCGGTTTTTACCTGACAGGGCCCACGTAGCAGAGATTCGAGTGACGTCACCGTATCCGCCAACCAGTTTGAACCGGTAAGCCGAGAATGGATTTCGGAGGATGTCGTTTTGTCCGTACCTTTCCGTGCTTCTCCTATGAAGAGCTGTGAGAATCTATGGATGCATAAAGGAGTTGATCAGTGTTTCTCAAACTTTTTCGGGCCATTGTCCCCACTGACGAGTCGGCCCCTTCCCTCTTCCTGAGGAGCTGATCTTTCCGATCGTCCACTTTGCGAAATTAACATCGTTTCTCCCAGTCATTCTCAAAAAGTAAATTCCTTCTTACATAGACCCTCCCAATAAATGACACTAAACGGGTTAGACATTTTGTCCCTTAAATAGAGGCATACCGTACCCCCACTTTAAGAAAGTCACTTCTTTCTCCCAGTAACTATCAAAAAGAAAATTTCATAATAAAGTAGAGCCTCCCAATAAATGATACCAAAGGGGTTGGACATTTTGTCCATCAAACAGAGGTGTCTCTTTCGCTTACTTTGAGAAAATCAACTTCGTTTTTCCCAGTCATTCTCAAATATTAAATTCCTTTTTATGTAAAACCTCCCAACAAATGACACAAATGGGTTAGACATTTGGTCCCTTAAATAGAGGCATACCGTACCCCCACTCTAAGAAAGTCAACTTCGTTTTTCCCACTTATTCTCAAAAAGTAATTTATACAGTACAACCCCCCAATAAATGGCGCTAAAAAGGGTTGAACATCTTGTCGCTTAAGTACACGTGTATCATTCACCGCCTTTGAAAAAGTCAACTTCGTTTCCCACAGTTATTCTCAAAACAAAATTTTTTTTATTAAGTAGAACCTCCCAATAAGTGACACAGAAGGGGTGAGATATTTTGTCCCTAAATAGAGGCTTCCTTTTCACCCTTTTTGAGAAAGTCAACTACATTTATCCCAGCCATTCTCAAAAAGTAAATTGCTCTATACAACACAATAGAACCTCCCAATGTCCCAATGACACTAAAAGGGTTGGAAATTTTGTCCCTGAAATAGAGGAGTTCCTTCCTGAAGATGTATGAGCTGGTGCATATCATATCGCACCCCAGTGACAGATGTGACACAGCTCAAAAAATTTAAAAACATACTAACAATTGATTTAAAAATATAAATTTAACTAGGGGGCTATCGCCCCCCGCTCGCTATCGCTCGCCAACCCCCGGAACTGCTTACGCAGTTCCCTGTGGATCGCTTCGCGATCCATGCTCGCTTCGCTCGCTCGCTGTATGCCAATACATTAGCCTAGCTAAAATTTTCCGTAAAAATTAAAGTTGGTAATTGCATTTAGGTCACCATCCATTTAACCAATATGAAAATTACGTTCATAATGTTAATTTGTCTGCTTTAGCCAGATTTTCGACAGTTTAACTTTGCTGTATGTAAGATGACTGCCTTGGCAATGTGCACAACTTTACCATTATAGATACAAAAGTGTCTGTCATTGCTTTGGAGAGATTGCACTTCTACCTGTTGGTCCGCGGAAGGTATTTTATTTCCCTTCTACCACCCATTGGAAAACCAATGAAGGCATTCCCCTATCCGCCACCTGGGAACGCGCCCTCTAGGGGTTACAGGCTCCCCCGAGGGATGTATTTACATTATTTACACTCTTATATATATTTACATATTTACACTCTTATATATTCTAATCTGAGAAAACTTCCTCATATACACAATTAAAAATGTCCCGTTTGGGAGCCACAACTGACACTGCTTCAAAAGATCTTGTTCTTGATAATGCCACATAGAGCTGGCCATGACTAAAAACAGGCTCAGAGAGCACCAAACATATTTTCTCAAACGTTTGTCCTTCTTGTTGTTATTCTGAATCCTTGCCACGTCACGAACAAAAAATGGTTTAACTAAAAACGCGAAAACTCGCCAAGGCTACTTTGCTTGCACAATACTAAAACTACTATAACCCTAAACAAATTTGGCGAAACCTTTCAGCTGAGAATAAAAGGAATAAAGTAAATTCTTTCTCGGTTATTCATTTTGAACTGAACTGTCGTACTGAAGCAGAGAATAGACGACGCTCAAAGCGCCTACGCGTTCAAAACAACATTGCCGATGAACATGATTGTGGAGCAATGTGTGAAGAATGCGAATTTTGTGGTGCTCTTTATTGGCAGAAAGAGCGTAATACTGCAAATAAATATACTAAATGTTGCCATGACGGAAAGGTGCGGTTACCGGCATTGTGTGACGCACCTGATCTGTTGAAGGAACTGCTGACTGAAAATTCCCCAGCCGCTAAAAATTATCGGCAGCGAATCAGAGAATACAACTCTGGAAATGGCTCGTCTTAAATTGGATTCAAGAACGGTTTCCTGCCTTCTTTGAGCTTTTCTTTGCTGATTAAGGTTGAAATGGGCCACAGCCCGACTCAAACTCATCTCAAAAAAAAAAAAAAGTTCGTTGAGTATTCTGTGATTCAAGATTTCAAAACAACGTAGAAGTTTGTTTACATGATTTATCGGCGAAGTGTTGCCAACAGAGGTTTAGAAATTCACCCCTTCATTTGCCGGCACGTAAGAGAATTATATATATAGATGCTCATTTTAGCCACGAAACTCACTTAAACTTAGTTTTCATAACTGGTGCGCTTGACGTATAATGATGTAATCAATATTGACGCGCCATTAAAATTTCATATTTTAGAGAAAAAGTTTTAAAATTTAATCATACAGACACTATTAATTTAGACTACAAAAACTAACCAGCAAACAAAAACTATCTTATAAAATTAAAAACTGAGCGTACGTATCTATGTATGTAACTGTGTCCAAGTTACTTCCCCCGAACGCCAATGAACTGATCATCGAACCAGGTATCGATATATTCGTAACCTTTTCGGCTTTATGTTTGGCTATTTAACATAATACTCCAATATTAATTAGCGGAGATAAAAATTAAAAACTATATTGATTATGTCACTTAGATTTCTACATAAAATCCCTAATTTTCGAAGGATTTCTTCCATTCAAATTATTATTCAGTGCTTCAACTCAGCTTTCCGTAACAATGCTTTTATTAACATTTGTAGCAAGAAGAAAATCATTGAAAAGAAATATATGTTGCCTTTTTTTTTCGCGAATATGAACAAATAAAATTTTGGCTTTTGATTTGCGGCTTTTCCTGTAATCGGAGAATTTAAAATATTTCCTTTTTGGTTATTTTTCCGCAATCTGCCACAAAATCTTACTGATTTTTTTTTTTTTTTTTTTTTTTTTTTTTCTGAATTCCAACCTGTGTCATGTTTTAGATCAACGCTCTCTTAATACTAAATGCCTGTCGCTTTCTCACTTTTTACATAGAGCAAAAATAAACCCAAATAGAAGGAACGAGGATAAGTAAATTTTGGTACGCAGGCTACTGCCACCTAATGAAGGTATTAGAAATTGATAGCACAACACACACAATTGGTTAATTTCTATATATTTAAATTTTGAAATTAACCAATTAACAATTTGACTTGAATTGCTTGGATCCATCGCCATAGCAACATCTTTTGTCGGATGGCCGCCAGGTATCGTTGTCCTCCGTACCGGAAGTCAGCGCGGGGGTTGACGGAAGTACACATTTTTAGGCAAATGCGATCGGCATTTAGTAAAGACGCGTTGTTTTAGATCCCTCTAACAAAAGAGAGTTTTAGAAGGAATCTAAAAAAACGACATACGAAGGAAAAAATGCCCTCTGTTGTCTCAGAGCAGCTGAGTCAATAATATTTTAGAAAGGTAGTTGGCTATAAAAATAATAATTAGAAAAGAGAAAAGAGGAACTCGCGCGGCCGCTGGATCAAAGACGAAAACAAAAAAGCGGAGCAAAAAAACTTTCAATAGCGTAAGAAAATGATTGCGAACTAGGTGCTTCGTTGCGAAGACAGTTCTAACTAAAACATTGGTAAGATTCTATTCGACAGTAAAGGCAGATCTAAAGATGAGAGCACAAAACAAAAAAATACACGAGAACAGCCTTAAAAAAACACTACAGAGAAGAGTAGGAGAGCGTGTAGTCTTTTATTACGAAGAAAAGTTATTTCCAGGGGTTATAACTGATGTTCCTGAAACGGTTGCTACTATTTTAGCAAAATCAGGGAGTCTGGAAATTACCAAAAAAGTGGATAAACTGAACTACGACAGGGATGTTGTATTATGTCCCATCACTGAGCCTATAAAAATTAGTACGACGAAAAATTTTCACTGCCATCACATTTTTGAAACATATGAAGTTAATTTCTTGTAGTCTCCTAAATTAGAATAATTTAAAACCTATGTCATTAATATTTAATCTTTATATTTTTCTATGACTCTTCTTAGATTCCTGCAGTGCTGGATTTTTTGGTTTTTCAGAACCGGGCAAGATCTTGAAACTGCCCCGTCCTTAATTCATTTTCCTTTAAATTTTATATCGTGGTTCGAAAAAACAAAAACGCACACACAGAAATGGGAGGAGATTTCTATTTACTGCTTACGGTTTAGTGTAAAAAAATATAAAACATGAAATTGATTGATAAATTGGTAAAAAAATATATTAAAATAGTTTTTAAAGTCTGTTCAGTTTTGTTCTTTACTATTTTTTTTCCAAGCATAACAAATAAGTAACTACAATCAGGGCTACGGAGTCAAAGTCGGACAGATTTTTAGGTGAAGGAGTCAGAATCGGGAGCCGAAGACTATACAATTCCAAGAACCAGAGTTGGAGTCGGTTATTTTTTCTCCGACTCCGCAATCTGCACTGGTTTCGGAGTCGGATTAGAAGTCGAACTGCTATTGGGATAAAGGAGTCGGGTTGAAGGCATTAACATTTTTAGAGTCGGATTTGCTTCCGATTCCGCAGCCCTGGTTAAAATTGCAGGGAAACGAAAGCAGATGCACAGGAACTAGCTAAAAATCAAGTAGGGGAATGTGGGGCAAAGTGAAATAGCGAGGCAAATTGAAATGGTGAAATATTTACCCTACTTTTAGCGGCACCTACCTGGTAATATTTTAACTATGTAGTAACCATTCCAGTCAAGCAGGGGTGCCCATCCCCCCCCCCAACATCAATGGCGCAAGTCCCCCCCCAAAAAAAAACATTTTTTCAACCTTGTTTATCTTTCATTTTCTAGCTCTCTTTTTTATTTTATTTATTTTTTAATGCATTTCATTATTTTTTAAAATACTTTTTAATAATTGTTTATTTAATTATTTTCAATTATTGTTATCATTATTATTATTTTATTAGGAAAGTTCTGTGATATACCAGTGACACGCACACACACAAACTAAATAAATAAATGAAATAAAATATCAGAACAATAAAATAAAATTAATTAAATAAATAAAAAATAAATTAATTAAAAAATACCTCCCCCCTCCAAATTTTGATGGCACAACTTGCGTTATAACCCGCCTCCCCCCCCCCCCCGTGGGCACCCATGCAGTCAAGAAAAAATTACCTCTTAAGCTCAAAGAATATGATAATAAGAGCAATCTTTAAAAAATGATACTCATGTTGTAATATTTCGGTGTAAGTCGATAATTATTTTTGTTATTATTAAACGACAAGCTCTTGTTGTGAACATCCTTATATATATAATAGCCATTTATCGAGTAATGGCCCAATAGTTCATTTCATTTACTTACTCAATCCTTTATCAAACGTCATAAATGAATGCGTAAGGGAATTGTTCTTACGCATTCAATTTATGAACTATTTCATTAACGTTCCTGCATTTAATAATTCTTTTAGTTATTCATTTAATTATTTCCTGACATCTTTTAATAGTATGCTGATAAAAAAAAAACTCTAATAAAACATTCATTTTTTTTTTAATTTTAATTTAATTTACCTGTGTAGAATAATTAAACAAGTAGTTCAGCAGTTAAACTTTAAAAAAAATTCCACATTTAAATAAAACTTGATGTGAAACGAATAGTGCATTTAAGTTCACGAAATACTTTGTCAATCATAAGTCAAACAAATTATGTAAATATATTTAAATGTATGCATACAGTCGACTCCCACTACAACGCAATTCGACTTACGTGAATTTTACGCGATTTTTTCACCAATACATAATTTTAGATCTAACGCGAATTTCTCGCCCGTAACACAAATTTTCAGAAGGGAATCGCGGTGTGAAAGTATCGGCTTTATTATTGGTATTAAAAATATTTTTTTTGTGTGTGAATGGACCTTCATCCCTTTAGCATCTCTGTCAGCGAAAGTTCCCACACCGTACTAGTCTGAACATAGCTTTGTTTCTGTATACAAATAACTTCTCCGCATTTACCGTTTTTTTTTTCGTTCAAAATGCGAAAGTTGATGAAATTTTATGACACCTAAGAGCAGAATTCCATCTGAAGTTTGTCAAAACAGAAAGAAAAAGAGAATGTTTCTGAGAATTAAAGAAAAACTAAACGTTCTCGATATGCTTGAACAACTAAACAATGCGTCTAAGGTAGCACGACACTATTAGGTGTGAATGAATCTTCCATAAGTACAATTAAAAGTCAAGATAAAAGGAAATCCGTAAAAGTTCGCCGAGTAGTGTCTATGCAAAATGTAAAAATTTTGAAAATAGAAGAGCCTCTTTGAGGATTAAAGAAACCAAGAAGAGGGGTGTTGCCATACATGGAAACGTTATAACAGAACTAGTGAAGCAACTGTATCTAAAAATACATTAGAATAACGATTTGATCACGCAGCATAAATCATCTTCATTTATTGAAGTTACAAATATAATTGCTGGATCTTCTGCACAGTATTATTATAGAACATCATTTTATTATTACTACATACTGTACGTACCGTACTGATTTATTTTATGTCTCGCTTTACCTTTGATCACCTGGTTTTTTTGCATCGTAACAACATTTTATGTTGATTAAGACAGCTTTCTTAAATATAGAAATAAGAATTCAGTTCTATAAGTAAAAAATGGTAATGTATAAGTAAAGAATGGTTTAAAACACTTTGAGATGGTGTTAACAAGTGCCGAAAATAATTAGGTATGTTTATAAAAACATTTACACATTTCCTTTTCCACAACGCGAAATTTCGACTTACGCGAGGTGTCTTGGAACGCATCCCTCACTTAAGTCGGAATTCGACTGTATTAGCAAATGAATGCTTCTTGAGAACAGGATCATGTTAATTTCTTTTCTATATTTTTAGTAATTTATTACTACTTTCCGCTTATTCTCCTTACTGGTGAACAGGAAGTTTTCTTTGCCAATTAATATTATCAATTATGTCATCTCTCTTGATCGCTATTTATTTTTCATTGTTCGTCTATTTATTATATTAAGTTTTTTTATTTTTATTAGGGATCATCAACGCAGAAGTTCACGGTCAATTGATGCCAGTCTCATTTTTCTTTTTCTACTTTTTTTTGGCATTTTTATCATTTAGTTACATTAGTTCTTTAATTATTTTTTTTTTTGTAACTTCTTCAGCGCAGAAGTTAGGTAACAAGATAAATCAGCAACAAAAAGTGAAATCATAAAAGAAAGAACCGAATGGTTTCCGTAGTGGCTGGTTATTAAAATTATTAAAATCAGCAATAAAGCTAAGCAACTGACACAGTAAAAAAAATTGCGTACGATAAAAATAATATCCTAGTTAAACACAGCAAAATTTTTAGAATTTCATTTGATTAGTTTGATGTTTTTCCCAGACGGGAAGACTGTGGGCCGTTCTCTCTCTCTCTCTTTCTCTCTCTCTTGCTCTCCTTTTTGACGAATTAAAATTTCATATCAGGAAAATACATTTTTGGACTCTGTTTCTTCGTATTTTCGGGTTAGTTTGACTTTCAAGGCGGTATTCGAAAACCTGTAGTTCTCTTTTATTCGTAATTACTGTATTCTTCTGCTGCAACGTGATCTATTTTACGCGAAACGCATAGGATGCGAGTAATGCATCTTGATCTCAGAGCTAACGCAAACTCCTCTCCCTCAACGCCAGATTTTTCAGACGCAAAGTGTGTGGTAAGAATCGGCTTCCTGATTAGCTACAGAAGATTATCTCTTCGATATTGGCTAGTTTCAACTCCTAAAATCTACAGAAATCAAAAACAATAACATCCTTCTTCATAAATAAGTGATGCACGAAGAAAGAAGAAAGCAGAACTTTCATTTAGTCAGTGACCACTCTTTCTTTTCTCTCTTTTTTGAAGAGAGCTCTGATGAAATGGTTGCCACAAAATACTAACCAGTTTCTGATCAGCTGCACACACAGCACCAATTATCATCTTAATCCTTTATAATAATTACTAGTGGTACCCGCACAGCTGTGCCCGTAGAAGAAAATTAAAAGGTCATTTGATTCGCCACTATGTTTACGAATAATGGATGATGAATTTCTCGCCAATTTGCTATGTTAAATGGCTCGCCCATGTTACGGTTCCACGGTATGATAATGTGGTAATTTATTCATCCACGTTATGATAATTTGCCCGATAAAATGTTCTTAAAATTGGAATAGAAAAAGAACAAAATCGAATTTTCGAAAAATCGCTTCGAGGTGCACACCCTCATGCTACAAACTAATTGTGTGCCAAACTTCACGAAAATCGGCTGAACGATCTAGACAATATGCGCGTCACAGAGATCCTGACAGAGAGAGATCCAAACATCCTGACAGAGAGAGATCCAGACAGAAAGACTTTCAGTTTATTTTTAGTAAAGATTACAAAGGTCCAGTTATTCAGTTGTAATAGTTATGATTCTGAAGAAGAATATTGTAGTGATACCCTGATTTTGCGTTTCTCAAGCGACTGTGCTTAAAAGACGTGAAATACGGGAAAACATAAACACAGAAAATACATAGAAAGAAAAAAGTATAAAAAATGATAGGCAGCTATTCTGCAAAATAACCCAAGTTTATTTTAGCACTACAGTTGTAAGAGTTTCCAAGTTGCCCTTGCTGACAAAAGCTGCCACGAGCCGTAGCCGACAAACGTCGAAGCTAACACAAAAGGGAACGATATACATATATATATATATATATATATATATATATATATATATATATATATATATATATATATTAAAATCATTATACTTGACTGAAAAACATTTAGTTTTTAATTTATTTTTTAAAATGTCCGATTTTTCAAATAAGGCGTGGTCTTTGTGACGTCACAAGTGATGAACTTTAGCGCGCTACTCCACTGTCGCATTGAATGCTTGCGCTTGCTGTATACCGCGTTTCTAGATTATGATGTTTAATCAGCGAATTTAATGTTGCGCTGTACGCTTGGTATCAACCATATCGTTGCCAGTACATGTAAGTAAAGAAGCGAATTAAATATTGCGCTCTGCGCTAATGGGATCAGTGAATGGCATTTCATCCCTTGTGATGTTATGTGCAAATGCGTAAGAAATGAAATTGAATCTAAGTACCGATTAAAATAATTGTTAAAAATTATTAAACTTCGTCAAAATATTTACGAAAGTTAAAAAAATCCTACGTTTTTTAAGCATGTTCTTTCAGAAAAAAATACTCTTAAAATTTCGGAAACGACACCATTCAAAGACTAAAATATGGGTTAGTACAATTATTACCAGATGTGAGAAACATCAATTATCAATTGAATTCTTCGACAGGGAATGACAACAAAACCAGAGAACATTTTTTTTTTTCGAAATACAGTGAAACTTCGATAACTCGAAGTTGCAGGGAACGCGAAAAAAATTCGAGTTATCGAAAATTCGACTAATCGAAAACAAAACCAAAACTATAGAAGAAAAAGAAAACGATACCACTAAAACTCAAAAAATTTATAACATGCTCAAAAAAGTGATAAAATAATGTACCAGTGATACTATATACATACATGACATAATTAACATATAATTGTAAAAATTAAAGAATTTATGTAGGTTGAAAAACAAATTTAAATTGGTATGCATAATGAACAACTTTTTAACTTACCAAAAAAGACATTGGTATCATTTTTTAAAAAAATCTGTAATCAAACATTGCTTTTGCGCGGATATTTGTTCTTTCACTAAATAATCTTCTGATACTTTTAATGCGTCAAAGAGAGAGTCTGGAACATTCGGACGCGATTCTACAAAAACGCGCAATATATATGCTGCTCGTTTTGCATCTTGAATCGAAGGTAATTTTATCACTGGCTCAAATACTTCTACCTCTTCATCACCAGAATCTTTTTCGCTTTTTTTCCGTTATGCTTGATAAAATTTCTATCTGTCGGGTATTCAGTCACTAAAACTCCGTCATCAACTGACACAAAATCCATAAAATCTCTGTCGGTAGGAATGTTCATTTTATTTTGTAAAACGCTCCACTCACTTTCAAAATTTATATCGTCCATATTTTCGTCTTCTTCGTATTCATTCATTTAGCTCCAAACAAGATGTATCTTTTACAAAACCAGCCTTTTTAAAACAGTTAACAATTGTCTGTTGTGTAACATCACTCCATGCTTTCCGCAGTTCCCGGAGACTGTAGAGCAGAGTAATGCAAGGAACCGAATTCTCTTCCAGACGCTGTAGAATTTTTAATACAACACGTTTTCTGTAGTGAACCTTTAAATTTTTTATGATGTCCTGATCCATAGGCTGCATGATAGAAGTTGTGTTCGGAGGAAGAAATTCCAATTTAATTGCAGTTAAGTTATTTGCCGCTACCTTGGGATGTGCAGGGCAATTATCAATAAACATTACAATTTTTCTTCCAGCTGAGATAAATTTATTATCCATTTTTTTAAGCCAAGAATTGAACACCTCTGAAGACATCCAGGCTTTACTATTGCTTGTGTAATCGACTGGCAAAGACTTGACGCTGTTAAAGCATCTCGGATTCTTAGCCTTACCGATAACAAGCAAAGGCAGCTTCTCCGTGCTTGACATATTGCTTGCTACCATAACAATTATGCGTTCTTTGCTCCGCTTTCCACCCGAACATGTGTCACCTTTTATAGTAAAAGTTTTGTCAGGGAGACATTTGAAAAAAAGTCCCGTCCCATCTGCATTAAAAATATCATTTTCATTGTACTCCATTAGAATAATTTTTAATACTTTTTCTTTCCATTCTTCGCAAATTTTTTCATCCACTACTGCGCTTTCGCCACAAATGGTTCGGTACACAATGTTGTGTCGAGTTTTAAATTTGTCTAGCCAACCTGCGCTAGCTTCAAAATTTGAAATGCCGATATTTTTTGCGAAAGTTTCTGCTTTTTCACGTATGATTGGTCCAGATAACGGAACATTTTTCTCTCTCGCTACTAGCATCCACTTTACTAGGGCCTCTTCAAGCTCTGGATCCCTTCCATCCTTAAGGCGTTTTCTTTTTGCATTAAATTTTTCGTCAGCAACCGCTTGGAGGTAGACAATTCGGTTTTTTAAAATTGTTGAAAGCGTACTTGGAGGCACACCAAACTTCAATGCAATGTCCTTCTTTTTTGCTATGCCTAAATCGACTTCTTTGATCAGCTCAACTTTTTCTTGCAAATTTAAAATTTCAAGTTTTCTCTTAGCCATTTTTTTAAGGTCTAAACTTTGAGGGATAAGCGAGACAGCCCCTCAATCACACGCTTTCTTTAACACATAAAGAAAAATCGCAAATTTAGAACGACGTTTACAGCTTTGTAGAACAAAACGCTAATTCGAGAAAGAATCCCTTCTGTCGAGACAACAGACAACCCGACCTTTTTTCCCCAAAAGTGGATATTTCAGTCCTAAATGTACCGCCCCCCCCCCCCCCTTTCTCTATTTTTTTCTGTCCCGGGCTCCGCAAAGTCAGAGCTTTGGTTTCCCCCTGTGCAGGCTTTTCTTTTTAAGAAAAAAAAATGAAGCAAACAATACCTTTAGGAAAAAAAAGATAAAACATTTACAAGGTTACCTACAAAATATCGAATTCCTATTTATTAGATCTACTTGGTCTAGACGCCTTTTGATGCAATGCAGTGGCGCCAGCTTTTTTCTTTTTGTTCATAGTAGAAGAAAAAAAACGATTTCGACTTATAGAGTTACATTAGCATGGAAAATTTGACAAGGGGTGGGGGAAAAATTCGGCTCATCGAATATTTCGACTCAAGAAAATTCGGTTTATCGAAAATAATTAACATGCATTCTCCGTTCAGTTGGACGGGAATTAATAACCACTTCGGCTTGTCGAAGTTTTCGACTCATCGAAGTTCGACTTATCGAAGTTTCACTGTAGTGCAAACCTTGAAAAGTCCTTATTTTTTTTTTTACAACATTGCATAACAGTTGTTAATAGGTTAAACAACAATTTCTTTACAAATATGCACAGCTTCCTGACTTTTCAGAACTAATTTTGCTTTAAGGGGGGGGGGGGAGGACACACAGGAAAATGACATTTATCGTATAGAAAATTATTTAAATGAATAATAATAACAGATATTTTTTGTTTTAGCCTAATTTACAAACATAAAAACATGTTTTTAAAGCATTTGAGCATCAGTTTCATTTCTATATAAATTAATTTGGCATTTTTGGAGCAAGGACAAGAATGTCGTAGTATAGGGGAAATGACCCAAAAGGGAAAATATTGCTTGTTTTAGAACATTTTCTTCGATTTTTATTTTTCAGGGAAAACTTAAATTGCGGGAAATCCCATCACTTACAATACGGGTTACATTTACATTATTAGTATGCGAATAAACTGGGACCTGATGCAAAAACGTAAAATGCGAGGGAAACGTTGATTCGTGGGACGTAGAATCGGGGTTTTCACTGCATTATAAAATTGTTGTACTTTATTATTAATACTATGTACTGTTCGTACAATACTGTCTCTCCCTCCTAATCATTATTAGTTTTTGCATTTACAACACTAGTATATTATTCAGTTGAATAACTTCTTTTCAGTATTTATTCATGTACTTACGACGAAAATTTCAATGGATAGTTAGGGAATGGTTTAAAACCTTTTGAGTGTTTTTATTTTTGTGGTCAGTAGCAAAATGTTATATAAGTCACTTCTTCCATTTTTTTCATTATAACAGTTTTAAATCATATAATTTTTCACATTATCAAATTTTCCAGCAATATTTCAGGCATTACTGTAGAATTATTTGTAGTTATAGATTATTTGCAGATATACATTAAATACACTTTATAACGACTGAAAATGCTCAATGAAAACAATAATCTATAACGTTATGCAATCTGATCACAGATTTATAAGTTTAAAATAATAATGTACGGTCAAAAAGTTACATACTCGTATATGTAGGGGAGGGTGTCCCATAGTGGGTAGGTTAACGAAGAACGATCAAAAATTGTAGTTTTTGGCTTTTTATCGTAACACTTTTGTTTTTATTTCCTATGAGGGACTTTGAACTTCCAAATAAAAAGTGATTCTTGCATCATTTCAAACCTAATATTTATTAATGGGTCATTCTTCAAAAAGTGTAATTTTTCTGTCACACGCCTTTTACAATAAAAATTTTAAGGAACAACTCATTTAACAATGATTTTTACTTTCATCAAAAATATATCTATTTAAACCTGCCAACATTTTTTTAATAATAATTTTTATTTTAGTATATTTTTGGTTCACAACATGTGAATTCTCACCTCCGTGTTATGTCACACACCTTGTATGATAGTTTATGTTGCTTAATAACTTGTCTAGTTAAAAATTATATACTTGTTTATTTATTATTCCTTTCATAAATGTCACAAAAACTAATTTTTTAAGTATATTTAATTTTTTAATATTGTGTTTCAGTTCGTTTTTCTAAAACAAGGAGTCATGTCACACAATAAATTCTCACCTCCGTTACCTAAGTGCCATTCCCCATTAGCACGTGACAGTAATGACATCAAATTTTATTGTCCACGATACAAGAGAGCCCCCTTGTTTATATTCAGCCATAATTGAAGTTGTGAAATTTTTGTCGAAAAACAAGAAGACAGATTTTGCTTTAAAAACTTACCGTGGTTATTCTGGCTTCTCACCTCCGTGAACTTGAATTTCAGGGATGTAAATTAATGTAAAAAAAGAAATGAACATGTTTTCATATGCTTAACATGTGCAGATTGTAGCAACGAAAAAAAAAATCCCTGAAAAATGTACCAATTTAATGGGTAATTCCTCACCTCCGTGACAGACCTTATCAACGTCATTATTTCAGAGGTGAAAATAAATGATGGAGGGAAAATACATCAAGAAGAGGCATTCTACCAAAATTATAAATTGCCAGTATATCCTCAAATTTACCAAACACTATTTTTTAACATACATTTGAAACTACTAATCAAGCCGTACCTTAATTAAGAGAGCTTAATATTATATTCCCACTAATCATAAAAATAGCTAAATGTTTTCACAATTAACAAAATTACCACTTTGATATTGAATTGGCTTCGATTTTTTAATATATTTTTTATTTCTGTGAACAAGGCATTTATTCATTTTTTTTATTTATGAACTTAGATGGGCCATTGTTTATGGTTACTTCTAGTAGGTAACATTTTCTTGAAAGAATGAAAAAAAAAAGGCTTCGATATTGAAAAATTTTTGCATTTAAAAGTTACGTTTTCTAGAGAATGATCCTTATTATCAAACATTACAAATACTCGAAAAAAAAACTGCACTGCCAAGAGGCCTAAAGCGGGTAAGCCGTTTGGGTTAAGCGAGTAAGCTTATCTAATTGTGATTTGGTAAACTTATCAAACAAATAAGAAGTAATAAATGATTAAATCTATTTACGAGCTAAATGCCATTATTAAAAAAAAAAAGAATAAAGTTATACTTATCGAGTTTAGATTAAAAATCTAAGTCAGCACATTTGTGTATAAAACAAAAGGAAGTAATTGATTTAATCAATAGACTTGCTAATTGCCATCATAGAAAAGAATATACTATTTAAATAGACAATCTAAGTCCGTACGTTTGCCAACGAAACCTATAGAAAGCGAGTTTAACCGCTTTGCCTTACGCACTTTGCCCAAAAGCACATTTTTCATTTCAAATTTCAATAATTATAACCTGAAATTGAAAAAGAAAAAAAAACGGAATGACCATCGTAATGAAAAGGTGGATGGTGTCAGAATAACGGAGCATTATTGACGATAAAAAAAATAAAATAAAATAAATAAGTCGGTCTTCGAGTAATCACAAGCTACACATCCTCAGTTTTTTTAGAAATGTACCATTTTTTTGTATTTTAAGTCTGGTTACGTCAAGCACCATCACCGCTGCTTCGTAGGAACTGATTGAAACTCGGGTGCATTCAGGTGAAGCAAAATGGCTCAGTGGTTAAACTTTCCACATCAAATTCAAAAATCGACAAAAGCTTTTTGAAGGTTAGAAAAGCATTTTAATTAAGAACTGTTAGTTTGCACGTATATACAGTGCACTTAAAAAACTTAAATCAAAAACAGGGAGCATAAGTCCCATCAAAAGAGACGACTTTCATCACATCAAAGCATCGAAATCCTACATTCATCGACGGTAATTCAGTGGCGACTGAACGCTTGCTTCAAGATTATGCTAGGGAGCGTTGAAGGGCTGTTGCCATTCTAAATCAAACAATTTTCCACACAGGTAAATACGACATACGTATGCAGCGACTCTTGCACACCATGCGGTGACGTCTACCCGCTTTGGGCGACATACCAGCTTTGGGCCACCCTCCCCTATATCCTATTTCAGAACGCGAAATTTTACTGTACGCTACGAATCTTGGAAGGCATATCTCGCAAAAGTCAATATTTCATTGTATATTAATTCTTCTACTCGATCCTACCTACAACATTTTTACTCACGAATTCCTCCTCAGTATTGAAAGTTTAGCAATTGTGATAAACATGTCTAATCTAACCAAGCCACAGAGACTAAACACGATATTGTAATTTAGCTGAACAAGAATGCGCCTTCTTTTTATTAATTAACTAAGAAAAGGAGGAGGCTATCAATTCTTGTTATATAATACTTTAGTGCTAAATAATTGATATAATATTAAAATAATATTTTGAAAAATCACCATTAGATAATTACTCACCTGTTTTTTTTTTTTTTTGAAATACTCTACAAAAACTAGGATTCATATACTAATCTTAAAGAAATTCAGTTGTGAGTTTATTGGTTAAGAGCGGGGGGGGGGGGGGGGGAGCGTAGCAATGCATTTCAGGGTTTGTTTATCCATCTTAAGAAAAGAATTTCCGAATAAATTATTTATTAATCATTATTTTAATCAATCACAGCGAAGCAGCAGTGAAGGGGCACGGCATAACCAGACTTTAAATAAGAAAAATGATACCTATCTAAAAACAACTGAAGGTATGTAACTCTTAATTAGTCGAAGAATAGTTAGTATTTTAAAGTCATTAATATTACGTTATTCTAACACCATCCACCTACAAACTGCGATGGTCATTTTGTTTGTTTCTTTTTTACATTTAAGGGTGTAGTTATTGAAATAAAAAAACGTGCCTTCGGCAAAGCGGGTATAAGATTTAATCATATATTTATTTGTAATTTCTTGATACATGAGCTGACTTAGATTTTCTATTTCAATAGGATTAGTATAACTTTAAAAAGTTGTCTTTTTGGATGGCAATTTTTAGGATGTTAGATTTTTTAGGATGGTTAGTGGTTAGTCTATTAATTTAATTAGGTATTTCTTTATATTTTAGAAGAGAAAAAAAATATGCTGATATATATTATTTTCTATTTTAATAGGATTAGTATAACTTTAAAAAATTGTTTTTTAGGATGGCAATTTTTAGGCTGTTAGGTTTTTTTAGGATGGTTAGTCTATTAATTTTTAATTAGGTATTTCTTTATGTTTTAGAAAAAAATATGCTGACTTATTTTTTATCTATCTATCTATCTATATATATATATATATATATATATATATATATATATATATATATATATATATATATATATATATATATATATATATATATATATATATATATATATATATATATATATATATATATGTATGTATGTACGTATGTATATATAATGGCAGTTAGCTAGTCAATTCATTTTATCATTTATAACTTCATAACGTCATATTTGATTGGCAAATGTACCAAATTACAATTAGTTAAACTTACCCGCTTTATGCCCCACGTAGGGCAAAGAAGGTTTTTCAAGTGTTTGTAATGTTTGATAATAATTAAATATTGAGTTTGAAATGATGCAAAAATCACTTTGAAGATCAAGAATCCTGCTAGGAAATGAAACCGAAGTTGTTGCGATAAAAATCCAAAAACTACAACGTTCGAACGGTCTTCGTTAACCTACCCGCTTTGGGTCACCGTTCTCTATTTATTTTTTTAAAATTAAGCTTCAAATATTCCTTCAACTGAAGCATTTCAATCATGTCAGCTAAAAACATTATAACAGTGCCATTCCGATCCAGAAACGACAAATTTCTCTGAATCCTTTCAAGACCCGGGAACACTTATATGTTTATTTTTTGCCCATTGTTACTTTTCAAATATTTTTTCTATCTTCATAGACAATTTTTTCTCCACGAGTTTTTTTTTTTTTTTCTTCTTTCATCCAAGTGAAATAAATGATAACAATAGCTTCGTCTTTATTCAAAGCATTTAGAAAACGATAAACGCGTTTATTTCCCTCACGCGAAAGAATCCATAATGTGAATAAAGTAAATATTTTCCAAATTGCTTTTCACAAGCTAGCTTATGATCAACAGAAAACAGAATCTGGAAAATAAAATAATTAAATAAAATAAAATTTTCAAGCCCAGTTTTGAATTCAGTATGTATCGTGTATCGTACTGCATATTTTCAATAGGACAACAACCTCTGAGCAAGAGAAAGAAAGAAGAAGAAAAAAAAAACATTGGCTGCTGAATCTGGGGTTCATTTTTAAATCTCTTCTTTTTACTCGTAGCTTAAACCACAAGATAAATGTATTGCATGGTAGACTTAAAACTTTGCATGAACATAATGTAAATAGTTTTTAACAATAAGTGCTCAACCTAAACCAATTACTATTATAAATTGCTTTCAAGATTGCCAGACGACGTCGCGCATTTTGTTGCACGCCAATTCATTCTTTTATATTTTCATTCACGTGGGATATTTTTATAAGTACTGAAGATAGTCCGCTGATAGTGCTTTTGTTGGAAGATTTTATGATTATTTGCAAGCAAGTGATTTGGGGTATCAGAACGGTGCAATTTCCAGTCCCTGGGCTTTTAGAAAAACAATGAATTTTAGGAAAACCTAATGTTTATTTTAGAAACAAACGCAGGATAAAAGACTAGTTGTAGGCTTCTTTACCAGTAATGGGACTGATTTGTATTGTATTTTCAATATCATTTTTTATATATATTTTAGAAACATTATGAGTAAATTATCAAAATAGCACTTTCAATCAATTTTTTTTCCAAGTATGAGTTTTTTAATGCAGTGTGATTTGAAGTATGTTTTTTATTCTCAGTTACCAATAGTGAAAATTCTTTATATTTAAGCTTTTGAAAGGTTTCTTTTTAACCATACTAAAGCAATGTCCTTAATTTACTACACCCAAACCTGTTTTTGTGCGGTATTTTTTTTGTGCGATTTTTTTTTTTTTTTTTTTGCGAATTTTTTTTGCGCGGTATATGAAAAGTATTTATGAAACGAGCGGAAATTATTTATAAAACGAGTGCGAGGTGGTATCTTCAAGTGACGACAGGGGCATCCCGATGGAGAGTCACTGTGATCTCCAAAATTTCCTGTTTCGGGAAATTTTTCAGGAGTCGGCAAAATTATCATCACTTGGTTTATTTAGATTTCATTCAAAGGTAACATTTTGGGTTATTTTCTACTTGAGACCTTTTTTATGCGGTTTTTATCCACCGCATAAAAAAATATTTTTTAACTGTGTTGCGAAAACACGTTAAGTTTCGAGCAACTTTTTATGCTTTTTTTTTTTTTTAATGCGGTTCCTATCCACCGCATAAAACCAGGTTTGGGTGTATTATAATTGAGCACATCGCATAGCTGAAATATTTTTTTAAAGATTGCTTCAAGCTCTTGCGCAGCCACAATTTACTTTCCGCTAAAATTTATGCAAAGTTATAACTTTGAAAAAAAAACGGAGTTTTTTCCTTTTCTTTCTTATTTCTTTCTGTTTCAGTTCAATTTTCAATTTTTTAAAGTAGTGTCAAAACGTCAGAAACAGAGGATACTTTGAATTTCTAATTGCTCATGCAAATTTACTGATATTTTAAAATCTATGACGGCCTTAGTGTGAAAACATCATTGTTTTTAAGCTGACATTGCTGTTTTTTTTTTTTTTTTTTTTTTAAGCCTACTTTCCCAGTAAAAGTCAGAGAAAGAAGAAAAAAGCATGAAAAAAGGCTTAATGCATCTTTAAAATATCGCAGAAAACAAAAGAAAATAAAAATAATGAAATAAATATCGAAAAATTTAAAATTGGAAAGTAGGGTATTGAAATGGGGGAAATTGTCTACCCCCCCCCCCCCCCCTCATTTTTTGGATGAATAACCCGATTCCAACCAATTTTTTCTCGAAAGATCTTGGTGAGGACACCTCATTCTCACATTTCATTTTTTTTATTTGAACCATTTTCGTTCAATTTTGAGCAGTTCAAAAAAAACTTCACATTAGTGCTTACGGGGAAATTCAAGGCAGACATAAATTCCGCACTTTGAGGCGAATTTGCTTCAAACAAGCTTTGTAACAACAACTGTACAACGTTGAACAATTTGTTAATAACAACGTTGAACAATTTTCCGTTCAATTTTGAACAAACCGAATCCCTTAACATTAGAGTCTACGACGAAACTAAAAGTCAGTACAAATCCCGAACTTAAAGGCGGATTTACTTCAAACAAATTTTGTTGGAAATAACTTTTGATGACTAACTCTCAACTCCGACTCTTAGAATTTTAAGGCAGTTGACTCCAAATCCGACTCCTGTACCCGAAAATGAGTCGTGACTCCACGACTCCGGAGCTTCGGCAAAAATATAGAAAAGGACCAACTCCGACTCTTGGAAGTTTTAAGTCTTCAACTCCGACTCCGACTCATTTATCCCAAAATTATACACCTGCAAACAACCTACAAATACCTGCAAACATTGGCAGAGTTGCGGACTTGAAGGGAAAATGGCCGTTTCCAACTCCTGGTCCTTAAATTAAAAACCTTTGACTCCCGAACCTGACGTTTTTTACCTCATAATGCAACTGACTCATTATCGGAGTTAAGAGGGGGAGGACAAGGGGGCTAAAGCCCCCTTGACAGCTCATTAACCCCCTAAATGAAAAAGTACAAACGAGGTTTGAAGGCTTCTTTCTGTACATACATATTTTGTTTTTTAAAAAATACCTTCCTACTAAAAATTACCTTTCTCAGCATCACCAAACATAACTTTAATATGTGTTGTTAAGGTTAGTGCTTTTAGAGCTTCAGAATTATATTCAGTATCTACCACTCTTTTCCTTAGCATCCCCAAAGATAGCTTCAAAATTGCGTTTTTAGGGCCTCAAATTCCGAAAAAATTTTGAGAAGAGCTCCTGAACTCTCTTATCTCTGATCATGATCCATTCCTCTAAAGTAAAGCTCTAGTCTAAGAATTCTGAATAGCAGCCAGTGGCTACCTGAGTCAAAAAAAAAAAAAAAAAAAAATGGTTAGCCACTTTTGACTTTTGGTATAGCATTTTTTTTTTAATATATTCTGCGCAAAAAATAAATAACCCGGAAAGGGTTTCCTCTTCCTCCGAATTATATTGCCAAGGTGGAGTCAACTAACAAGCTGAACGTTTTAGGAATGGAAGCGTGTTGTCCTATCACGATATACAATATGATTTTTAACAAATAAAGAAACACATGGTCGCCACTTCTGGCGACTAAGACTTGATTTTTTGGAGCCATTTTCAAAGAAATGGTTGCATGTTGGCGATTGGTGGCCACTAATCTAGAGCTTTACTTAAAAATGCCTTTTTAGTCTTTCAATTTCGAAAAATAACCAAAGGAGAGTACTGCCGTTAAAAGGTAAAGCGCAGTATCTACAGAAATGAGTTTTTGAGTTATTTGAAGAATCGTGTTTCGGATTCCTACATTAACAGTAGGAAAGTGTTGGAATTTGAAGCTCTTTTTGTGCTTTATTTTCAGAGGAAACCGAAGAAGCGAGTTTATACAGTAAAGCAAAAGTGCAGCAGATAACAAAAATGCAAAAAAAAAGAAAAGAAAAGAAAAAGAAAGAAAGAAAAATGAAATATTTGCAGATACAGCTTTTTACCTTCCCATGGCAGAGCACCCATTTACTTTTCTAGCGTTTCAACACAGATAACCTAAAGTTACATTTTTGAATTTTCAGTAAAAAAAAAAAAGAAAGAAAGAAATTTTATAAAATAAAAAAGATCTGCCCCGACCCCTTCTCCTAATATTAAACAGCACAAAATGCATTTTTAGGAGTACTGATTTTAAAATTTCTAGAGGAAGGACCCCGAACCAGTCGTTACCTAATGTTAGTACTAAAGATTACCTAAATGTTTAAGATTTAAATTTCGAACATTTTACGAAGCAGCTCCATATGTCTCACACTAGTGATGAAACGAATATTCGGTTTTGGCCGAATACCTAGTTTACTATTCAGCCTAGGCCAAATACTGTACAAAAAATGGATTTCATTATCACAGACTGAAAATTTTATGTATACTTTAATTCATACTTATTATGTTTAATGGACAATTTTAACGAAAGCTTGTTATACTATTCTACATTGCCAGTATTAAAAGGTATTCCCTCATGAATGACAGCTAAAAATTTCTGTATTTTAGAAATATACAAAATGTTCGGTTAAAGTCGGAATTTTTTCCCGACATATTAAGAAGGTTGATATTTATTTCATCTTTTGAAAATAATTCTAATTTTTTTTCTTTTGTAGCGTTGTAGTTTAAAGCTGTAATTCGTACATAATATGACTTTTTCGTAGCAGATGGCAGTTCTGGTTTTATAGATACTTTTAAATAATTTTTGTGAGCATTTCTTAACATTTTTTGAATTTTTTTTTTCGAATTCACATTGTTGGATTTTTGCTAAAATATTGATTAAAACTGGAATAAACTAACAATTAATAGTTAATTAATTAATATGATTATAGAATATTACATTGTCATCGGGTCTGAGGTCGCGTGCCAAATTTCAAAAGAATCCGATCGCAGGAAGTGGACGAAAGTTGCAAGATTCCGTTACAAGCAGGCCCGCACCAAGCCTGATCGGCGCCGTCGTGCAAATGTCTTTTGAGCGCCTTTATGCAGTAACGTTCAAGCAAAACATAGTTATTACCTGGGGTGAGGTTTAGTAGACAAATGTTAAATTGAAAAAAAAAAAAAAGCGTTTGGCATTTAATTTTTCAAAAGAAAAACAATCTGTAAATTTCTAATTTTAGAACACAGTGTACGTTTTCTTTTCATATCTCGAAGTTATTTCGAGTAAGGGTGGATGTAAGGGAGGAGGCAATCGAAATTGACTTTTGAAATCTGACTTTTTCTCTTGGAAACCTTGCATGAAACCGCTGTTAAAAAAGAGATGGCCACTTTCAGTTAATCAAACCATTGCACCCCAACAATTAAAAGATAAATAAATCTTGGAATTTGATTGAAATAGTCATTGCATATTTTAGTCTTAAGTACTTCGAAAAAGGGGGTCGGGAACTGTTGATATTCAGTTTAAATTTCCAAAACTTGATATATTGTTCAGAAAGCAAAGTGTCTATTTTTGGACTTCTTATTGATCAATATTTAGTTTGTTTCTCAAGTAAATGTTTCAAAATGCAGAAAATTGTGAAAAACTCACTTTTCTGAAGTAGTGGGTTATCCTAAGTATGCCTGACCCCCCCCCCCCCCAAAAAAAAGGGGGTTTTCGGGCTTGGGTCGGTTTAACGAACACTGTCTTTGCTATGCTAATGCGTTTTTGGAAAATGAAAATATTTCAAATATCAAAGTTAACGCCACTGTAAATATCTCTCTAATCTCTAATTGATAAATAATTATTAAAGTTTTATGCCTGTCAAAGCATAACAAAGTACTGAATGCATTTCTAAATCGAAGTAGAGGATATTCCATCTTGAAATCTGAAACTGAATAATTTCCAGTAAAATCAAAAGTTCTAAAATACGAAACCTTTACAAAATGCATTGAATTTAATATCTGTAACAAATACAATCTCTCCAAAGCTGTTTTTAAATATTTAATATACAAATAGTTAAATAAAAGGGGGGGAGGAAGAGAATCGAGTAATTATGGTCAAGTCGTTACTTTTCGAAACTAAAAAAAAATAACCGAAATAATTATCTACAAAAATTAAATATTACGTGCATCAAATGTACTAACCGTATTTTTTTTAGGTATGATAACATGAAGCAGTGGAATGACCACGAAATAAAAATCACAAAAAGACAAAATGGTACAAATTATACTACAAGATATGTCACCGCAAGAACCAAAATGGGGAATAGCAAATTTCTTGCGCCTCATATTCATATCTTTATGCACTATAGATATACCGGAAGTAGCATTCACGGCTCCACATTAAGAAGGATAATGTATGCATTAATCAAAGTCACATGTTTTCAGTGTAAAATATAGCGCTTTTGAATAGCATGTTTAGACACAAGTCAATAATTTTTCCTTTTAGATTCTCAGCGAGACGGATTTTTTGTTCCAATGAGCAGTATAATTTCACCGCCACCAAAAGATACAATGAAGAATTCAAGTTTACTTTTTTGGTTAGGGCTTTTTTTCCCTTCATTTGGAGCATTTTTGATCGGTAGAGCTTGGCGCTTTTTCTCTTGTTCTGGCGCCGTCGTGCATCGCACGACCTTGCACATAGGAACGGCGCGGCCCTGGTTACAAGATACATACATACTACATACAGACAGGTGAAGCTAATAAAAGCGTGTTAAAAAAATGTTTTTTTTTTCTTGTTCTTCAAAAAGAGTTTTTTTACATTAAAAAAAAGTTTACTTGAAGCAAATCCACCTACGAGTCCTTAATCTATAATTACTTTAAATTTCCCCGAATTTGCTAATGTTAGTTTTTTTTTCCACTGTACAAAAGTGAACGAAAAATTATTCAAATTAAAAAATGAAGTATGGGACTGAGATGTTCTATCCGAGATCTTTCGAACCAAAAGAAAAAACAAAATATTCGAAAAACAGTACTATCTGAAAAGTTATTAGAGCAATCTTTATTGAATTATTTTTACTTATTTATTTATTTATTTATTTATTTTGGACTTTTTTTTTTTTGGTAATGTTTTTACGATGCGTTCAATCTTCTTTTATTTAACTTTTACGATAAAGCAAGATAAAAATGTAAGTAGTTAAGCTAAAACAAAAAGAGTTTCGCCCGGCCGAATTACTACGTAAAAAGTTACCATGTAAACAAACAAGAAAGACACACAGATAGACCAGTAAGCATAATTTTTACCGTAAACTTTTGCGTTACATCAAACTTTTTATGTTTTGTTATTGTGAAGCAGTTTTCCAAATAGGAGAAAAATGCCGATAAAAATAAATAATTTTACTGCCTGTTATAAACTTACGTTTTCCTCATACTCAAAATTTGTTTGAAAATAGACTAGAATTATTCATTGATTTTAATGACATGTTGTTCTTATTTTAAAACTACAAAAATAACCACCATGCCTTGCTATCTTCAATTAATTTAATTTATTTGAAAAACTGTTTGGAGATACTGAATGATTTTAATGGCATATTGTTATTATTTTGATACCGCAAAAGAAAAGTAACCACTATCCCTTTGCAATTTAGCTTTTTTTTCTTTGGAAATTTTTAATTAATTTTTAGCTTTTTTTTTTTTAATTCTTTTTACGTAGTCTTCCGTTTCTAGCTAGTTTATAGAAAGAAAACTTTTTTTTTTCTTTTGAGCGTATTATCAATTAATATTTCGTATAGTGGCTTCGAAAAGATAATTTTTGAGAGTTACTATAGCACTGGAACTTTTGCATCGGCAAAAGAGTTCCGTAGATGTGAAAAAGAGGTGACGTAATGCTAGTTTACTATGTTTACTCTTATTATCAGATAAGGACGTTAGATAAGACAGGGTAGAAGAAAACGGGTAATGAGGGGTAACGAGTTGTTAATGCATGAGAGAGATACAAAGGAATGTATTCCCTCAAACCTGATTAGGGCTGCAGTTGTAAAATTGCTATAAGGTATTCGACTGTATTCCAAGGCAATTAAGCTAAAATAACTTGGACATTTTTTTTAAATGTTATTTTTTAACTGCATATGCTTCAAAACTATGAAAAAAAATGGAAAAACAAGTTTTCTCAAAATGTGATTTTTAAAAAAACGGAAAAAGAAAAATCGCGAAAACACGTGTCTTGCGCTAACAGCTATGGATAAAATTAGGTTCTAATCACACAAAAATCCTTGTAGGAATGCATTTCTATGTCACCTATGTGTGTTTTGCTGTTAAAGATTTCTTGCTTTTCAAAATAGTTCTGAAATATAACTGAACAAAGTTCCTACACTGGAATTTTTTTTTACAAAAAAATGCTTTTGCTTAAACTTATGCACATGAAAATATTACTGAATTCAAAATTTCAGCTTAGTTTTTAAAGGAAAACATCAAGCATATAGCAGAAAAGTGTCTCAGAAAATTTCACATCAATACTGCCGTGTACAAGTAAACGGCAGTATCTGCAAAAATGAGTTTTCGAGATATTTGAAGAAATGTGAGTCGAATTCAATATTACCCATAGAGAAATCTTGGAATTAGACGTTTTTTTTTTTTTTTTTTTTTTTGCGCCCTTTTTTCAACGGAAACTAAATAAGCAAGCTTGTACAGTAAAGCTAACATACAACAAATGAAAAAATGCAAAAAAATGAAAATTTTGCAGTTACTGTCCTTTACCTGCACACGGCAGAATACTCGCATAACTTTTCGAGATATCATTGGTACAGTAGACAGCTCTTTTCAAAAAAAAAAAAAAAATCATTCTTCAGAAAACGCATTCAAATACCACTTCCGGTCCGGAGTTGGGTTTAAAACTCTTCAATAATACAGCTAAAACTAAAGTTGTAATTCACGTGGAATAAAAAGTAAGACAGTTTTGGAAAGCCAGTGAATCAGACTACAAAAAGGAGTTTTAAAATTTCTTACGAAAATTTCGCGGAAAATGCCAATTTTAACGCAGTCGGATACCTTGATAGCTCAGTGAATTGAGGGTTAATATAGGGGGGGGGGTGATACTGTATTTAAAACAACTGAGAATGTTTCATTAAAACAACCAGGAAATAATTAATTTTAAAAAGAATTTTTTCGATACCTTATATAATTAAAAACTGAGCGTATGTATCTATGTATGTACCTAT
Organism: Uloborus diversus; assembly: GCF_026930045.1. Classification (NCBI taxonomy): domain Eukaryota; kingdom Metazoa; phylum Arthropoda; class Arachnida; order Araneae; family Uloboridae; genus Uloborus; species Uloborus diversus. The sequence continues at coordinate 62,356,143 of NC_072739.1, read as the reverse complement.
GTATCTAGGTAGTCATCTATGTCCAAGTTTCTTCTCCCGAACGACAGTGAACTGACTATCGAACCAGGTATCGATGGATTCGCAATTTTCCCGTCTCTATGTTTGGCTATTCAACATAATCCTCCGATAGTAATTAGCGGAGATATCAATTAAAAACTATTCATTATGACACTTAGATTTCGACACAGAATCCCTATTTTTCGAAGGCTTTCCGCCATTCAAATTATTATTCAGTGCTTCATCTCAAATTTCCGCGACAATGCTTTTATTAAAATTTATAGCGTGAAGAAAATCTTGAGACGAAAGATCTGTTGCCATTTTTTGTCTCGAATATGAGCAAATAAAATTTTGGGTTTTGTTTTAAAGGTTTCTCCTGTAATCGAGGGATTTAAAATGTTTACTTTTAGGTTATTTTTCCGAAATCTGCCGCAAAATTTAACTGATTTTTTTTTTTTTTTTTTTAATGTTCAAGCCTGATTTTTGAACACGCGTCACTTGACATAACTTTTATTTTCGAGGTGTACCGTGCAAAGCCGGGTGATGTAGCTAGTAACAGACATTAAAAAAAATTATTTTTAATTTTATTTTAAAAATCATTAGATATTGCTGAAATAATAAGGTTTACCTGCGTTCTAGCAAACAAATGGAACGATCTTTTTCGATGCTAATGAATTTTGTGCTACAAGATATGAATATATATTTTTCATATCTTCATATACTGGAACTTTCATATACTGGAATGGTGCTTCTGTGTTCCGTAACCAGTGAGTTCTCATGACATATAATTTTATCTGCTGATTTTCTTTCAAAATTCTCGATGAATTTATCCTTGTACGCCGGATGTTATGTTTAAGTGTCTACGAAGAAGTGATAACGGCTATAAAACTAGGAGAACCTTCGGTATAGTGCATCTAAAACTGGTGTTGACAAGAACTTCGTTAAAAATTACACAAAGCAGTTTAGGTTTTCAAGATAACCCAGTAAAATAAACACCCTTTTAAAAATGGCCACTGTCACATTTTCACTGCTTCCCGTCCTATCATTTTTAAAAATTTATTTTGTTCTTAGTTGTAGCTCGTTGCAGTATCGTCACGCTCTGTTGTTCTGAAATGCCACTGTTTTTTTTTTTTTTTTTTTTTTTTTTTTTAATAAATTTTTAATCACGTTTGGTGGTTTAGTTATCTTGACGATCGACCATTTCCTACCTTGTTTTTCATCTGCTTTTGTAACTTAAAGCGTTTTATCATATACTGCTCTGTACAAAGGGATATATTAGGTATTTTAACGATTAGTTAGTCTGCTCTTTTTAACTATTGGAGAACGTAATTTAAAAAATTAAAAACAAAATTGTATTCTGAACTGATTTAAACAACTTTGATGAATACTAATAATCCTCAACTATGTAATAGCGAATGATCGAGTGCGCTCCTGACGTCATCAGCAACTCGGTTGGATAATATTTTTTGGTAATGTTTGACATGCAGGGAAATGCTTTATTTTGACGAGGCTCAACTGGATCCGGTATCTTAATTGTTTTACTGGTAAGACAGTGTCATTTCAGGGAAATGAAGAAACGAAAAATTGGTCAACAATGAACGCTATCTAGTGGAGTTTAGGGTTAAAATTACAAAGATCAAAATATCACCAAACAGGCAATCGCTTCGTTCAAATGTTGAAGCAATTTTCACCCGTCATACCTTGACGGGCGATTTTCTAATAATAATAATAGTGCTCAAGACCAATTTGTCATTCTTATAATCACAATAATAATTTAATTTGCTACTGGGGCATTCCATGGTATTTTTGATATTATGTAGAGTCCGTAACGTGACCTTTTTTTGCCATAACTTTTTAATTTACCGTTCAAATGTTGAAGCAATTTTCACCCGTCATACCTTGACGGGCGATTTTCTAATAATAATAATAGTGCTCAAGACCAATTTGTCATTCCTATAATCACAATAATAATAATAGTAATTTAATTTGCTACTGGGGCATTCCATGGTATTTTTGATATTATGTAGAGTCCGTAACGTGACCTTTTTTTGCCATAACTTTTTAATTTACCGTTTGATTTGCAAATTATTTTAATTTGAGCTGGTGTGTTGGTAGGAAAAGATCAAAATAAAATAATATGCTAATCAAACAGTAAATCAATTAAAAAAATTTGAAAAAAAAATAGAACCGACTTCAAAATTGCTCTAAAAAGTGAAAAATAATTTTATTCTTTAAACACCATCGATAATGCTTTTAAACATAATTTTTGAAGTTGGCGCAAAAACAAAACGTAAAATCCAGTGTAACCATGCTTCGTTCATATTTTTTTTCAGAAAAGCATCCAAAATTACGAACGAAACATTTATATCGGTATTCAAATATGCTGTCATCAATGCATAATGTATGTGATAGTGAAAAAACTGGTCCTGGTTAAATTTACAGTTGTATTTGAGTTATGGCTGTGAATGATTTTATCTATCGTTTTTGCGCCAACTTCAAAAATTATGTTTAAAAGCATTATCGATGGTGTTTAAAGAATAAAATTATTTTTCACTTTTTAGAGCAATTTTGAAGTCGGTTCTATTTTTTTTTTTTTTCAAAATTTTTTTATTTCATTCTTTTTAGTGTAAATGTAGGTATTTCAGAAATAATAAGAAGTTACCATCACGAAACTTCACATTTTTTTCTTAAAAATGCTCCATACTAAAAAAAAAACTATTGATACGCGTTAAACTTTAAGCGATTGGCACTAAAAACTTATTTTTTTTCCTCTCTGGAAATCATGCGTAGTTAATTTAATTATAACCATTTAAGTATTACGTTTTTCCTAACTAATTTACATTCCACAGCATCTAAGTTGCTCATGATGCAATCCTGTGTTTTCTTACTTAGCCCCGATCATCTGTTATCGGCATAGATGATAACGATAGCACTGAAGAAAGGAAGATTTTGATAATTCACATAAGGTTACTATAAATCAGCAGGGTTACTAAAATAAAATTATTCACGCCAAAAATGAGACGACAGCGCCAGATTCCCCATTATCGAAATATCCCTTGAAGAAATTTAATGCTTCATTCAAAATTATCATTACAATTACTATTAATGTTACTGTTATATGGCACCAAACTTTTATAACAATGAGTTTCCTATTGTCGCGTAGATGAAGATAACGAAGACAATGTGAAAGCCAAATGAAGCGAATACTCTTTAGTCTCAACTCGAGATCTTTATTCAGAACCACGAATGAACGTTACATCTCCTTATATACAACTTGAGAAAGTGCTGGAACTTTCCAGACTTAGAAAGATACAAAAATTAATAGAAGATTCGAGAAAATACGGGAAACAGTAGAAACGAAATTTTAGTAAAATTCACTTTGTCCTAGTCGGGATTTGAACCCGGGTCGCTCGTGTGGGAGGCGAGAATTCTACCACTGAACCACCATTATCCACGGATGAAAAGTGCGAACTTCGCTACAAAATCATTTAATAGGGAAATTGCATAAAATTTACTGTTTTTTGCCCATAACTTTTTTTCTAATGAACAAATATGGTCAAACAAAGTAATGGGACCTAAGTTGAGCCATCCCCTATCCATTAAAAAAAGAATCATCAAAATCGCTTCACTAGGTGAGACGCTATGAGTGGACAAGCAAAAAAAAAAAAAAAACATACATACGGTATGAATTGATAACCGCCTCCTTTTTGAAGTCGGTTAAAAAGTTATGGCAAAAAAGGTCACGTTACGGACTCTACATAAATGTCAAAAATACCGTGGAATGCCCCTACTGCTATTTGTTAATCCCATAATAATATTAATAATTATAATTAGAATAATCTTTGATTTCGAATGCTGTTTGTTATTTCTTCATAATTAGGAACCATGTTTAAACAATAACTAGAATATTGTAGACAAAGCTTGTGCAAAAATTTAAGCCAAACTATTTTTTACACGTTAACGAAATGCAAAAGTAAAAATAAAGTTAAATACCATAATTTTGATTATGAATTTATCCGCAAATCTTTCAGTGTACGATGGCTGTTTTAATGTGTTCTTTTACTGCCTCCTTCTATTTCAGACAGTAAATCAGTCAATGTTTTTTTAATAATTTTTTTGCAAATGTTGTGTTTCATTTATAACCACGGAGAGATGACGTGAGAAAATATTGGACTTAAGACTCGAATTTATTTCCGCGGTGTTTCAATTTTCCAACAAATTTTTAGAGAGACACTAAACACTACTTGCATGCAGTAGAGGTGTCCCAAAAGTTCGTAAACACTTGCAAAATATTGAAATTTTACTTGCCTAGTAATAAAAAAAATAACAAAATTTTTTCCAAAATGCTTAAAATTCCATTGTTGGCAAGTATTTACGGACTATTCTGCCGTGCTAAGCACAGATGTGGTATCTGCAATAGAGCTCAAAATGAGAAATTGACGATTAAAGTTTTACAACTCATATCTTTGATTTATGACTTAATTAAATGCTCAACTTGCGGTAGTTGTTTCGTAAATAACTTATATAAAAACCGTAAGAGAGTATTTTGTAAAAATTTTAATTTAAAATTAATAAATGTAGTTACGACAATTTTTCTTTTCAAAACCTTTTCATATACTAAGCTATTTTCAGCGTAAGTGACAATTACTAGGCATTTTTAGGGGTATCTGCACAGATACGACAAAAATAGCTTATTAAAACGTGCTCAAAGTATCATTAAATGATACAGAAAACATCTGCTTTCTTTAGACTTAGCTGTTTCGCTTTATTTCGTTAATACAAATAAAACAGAATCTACCTCTGAAAGATACCATTTTCAAAACTCCAGACAGTTAAAACTGTAATCCATAACAATTTTCTGTTTTTTATATTCAAAGAATGTGTTTCTTATAATGTTTTATTCTCTAGATTCATTTTTACCGAGCATGAAGCTAATTTTGACAGCATACGATACTTAATTAAAAATATTACCGGCCGTAGAATTAAATGCGTTTTTTTTAGCATGAAAGAATTGGATATGAATATTTTACATGCATTTCATTTTTAGAATTTTGCATTTTAAATAAACATTTAAATAGAAAAAGCTGAATATTTACCTTAACAATTATGCAAAGTTGTATTAGATTTTATTATCAACCTGTATCAACTATTCAACGGTAAACTAATTTTAATACTCTGTGTTACAATAAACTGCTACATTATTAAATATGCTGCTTTACTAAGGTATAAAAGTCGTATCTACAAAAAATACTAAGGAAAAAAGTGGTAACTGCGCAGATACCACTTTAAAGGCTTAGTATTTATCACTTACGTTCAAATTGCCTTAGCTAACTCCGCAAACTGTGCAGTTACGACTTTTTTCTTAAAGCTCTTTTTAATATTTCGCGTTCACAAATCGCCAAAAACTTGACATTTAGGTAAATTAAATTACTAACGACCACTTGGTGACAATAACTCAATTTTGATAAAATGTGCAGATACCACATCTGTGCTTAGCACGGCAGTATTGGGACGACCTAATATCTATGAGAGGAGGGTAACAGGGAATACCATTTACATTGCTATAAATAACCGGTTTATCGATAAGATATGACCTTGCTATAGGATACGGCATTTCCACGAAAAACTCAACTCTTTGTCCCGCACGTAACGGTTCATATATTTCATTAAAAAGTAATAGTTTTAAAGGGAAGTGACGAAATTTTTTGTTTAAGAAATCAATCACACATAAGTTTGGAATTTGTTAAGCAGACAAAATTTGCTCATTGATATTTTAAAGTAGGGGTACATGAGGCAAAGTGAAAGAGCGCGGTAAAGTGAAATGGTGAAATATTAACTCTGCTTTCAGCTCCACCTATCTTATATTATTTTAACTAAGTAGTACCATATGTAGTCCATTCCAGTCAGAAAAAAGCTACCCCCGAAGATTAAAATATTTGGCAACACAGGCAATTTTAAAAAAATTATACTCACATTGTAATATTTTGTTGTAAGTCAAAATTTACTTTTAAATGATAAAGTTCTTGTTATTAACATTTTTAATATTAATTGAGACCTTCTAATATTCAATGCAGTAAAAATTTAGTTAATATTGAACTTATTTGCATTTTAAATAAATTGTATTATTAGTCAAGTACATGCGGGCAAATTGGATAGGGGCAAAGTGAAATAGTTTGTTTCATTTACTCACTCAATCATTTAATATAAGTCACTTACGTTTTCATTTATTAGTTAATTCATTCACATTCCTTCATTTAGTAATTCACTTATTTATTCACTCTCTCATTCACTTATTTTCTTAGTCATTCATTCTTTTACTCGCTCATTGATTTTTCTTCGTATATTAATTGATTTATTCATTTAATTAATCGTTTATTGTTTCATTATCTTTTCATTTATTTATTCAACCTTTTATTTACTGATTCTTTTGATCAAAAATATGTTTTATAATCGAATAGAAAATATTTCATGAGAAAAATGTTTTATTTTTCACTTTGCCCTACGGGAAAAAAGTTAAAAATTTCCCCCCTTTTTTTTGCAGACTCAAATTTACTGCCAAAAATATAAAAAAAACTATTTCAACGCAAATTTTATTACAAAATACAACGTTCTTTTTTATGTACCTACTGTAATTTTCAAAACAAATTTCCGTATTGAAAAAACCCAGTCATCTTAATTATTTCACTTTGCTCTACATTCCCCTATTATTTTTAATGAAATAGTCACGTGCGGGACAAAATGGCCGTTTTCCGTGGAATGGTCCTCAATAAATTGTCACGTGCTATATATCTGTAGTAAATTGTCAAGTAAAAAAAGAAAGAAAGAAAGAAAGAAAGAAATTTGTTTAACTAGAAAAAAAAATGTTAAAAAATGCCAAATGGAATAGTCGAGTGGTATGGATTAGGTGGTTTTGAGAAACTTCGAACGTTTGATTTCTTTTGTTGTTATGGCGCTTCTGCTCCTTTCTATTTTACATTTTTTAAAATCATTTCATCATTTACCTCTTTTTTACATAGGGAATAAGTTGTTATATATATATACAGGGTGAGTTCGATCGAATCTGCCATACGAAAGGGGGTGATAGAAGAGCCCAAGCGGAGCATAGAACCACTCATTATCGTGTCCAATCCTTAACCGTAACCGAGTTTTGGTAAATTTAAGGAAAATGAGTTAAAAAACAAAATTCTGTGAAAACGACCAATTTCTGAAATTCCTGTAGGACCTACAAGGAAAATAAGTACACATTTGGAAAGAACAGACTAAATCCTACAAAATGATACCTTTCGCATTAAGATAGTCGCCTTTTACCGAGAGCTACTAGCTTTGAAACATTGGACACACTCAGAATTAAAATGGTGCCAACGTTTTCCATCGACATTTTCAAAAACAACCGTAAGAGCTACAATAGGGCAAATCTACCAAAAACTGGCCCATTTTATTAGCTTTCAGATGATACAACAGCAAATCATATTGGGCTTCAAGTTCAGCTGAAAGTCAGACTTTTGTTTGAAACAGTATAAAAATTTGCATTCGTTAAAAAAGGAAAAACAGCGAAGAGTCGCACTTTTCTGTTTTAAATTTTCTGTTTCACGATAGCATATTGCTTTCTTTGTTTAAGAAAATTATATTTTTTAATAAAAATAATAGTTTTAAACATTTAATTTAGAGAAAAAACACATGAGATAACGATTCGTAGAAATAAAAGAAGCATTACTTTCCCGTGCTTTTCACAAAGGGAAAATCAATAACAAAAAATGTTACACCAACATCGATTAGTACATTTAATAAACCTTCAAAATTTAAAATAGCTGCTGAAATTGGTCGCCGCCACACCTGATACACGCTCTTGCCCTTTTGCGAACGGAAAAAACCGTTGCTCTTAGAGAAATTTCATTCCTTAGTTTCCCTACTGCTTCATCAAGCCGGTCACTTAATTCTTGCAAACTTGCTACTTCTGTTTTGTAAACTCCTTGTTTTAAGAATCCCCAAACAAAGAAGTCCACTGGCGTCAGGTCTGGGGATCTAGGGGGCCAAGGGATGAGGCCCGTACGACCAATCCATTGGGGATACTGTTCAGTTAGAAATTCCCGAACGGCATTTGAAGAATGTGCAGAGGCTCCATCGTGTTGGAAAATGATTTCCGCCCTCTCCTGAACAGGAATAGTGTCAAGAAGGTCAGGCAAATGATGTTCAATGAACTCTAAATATGAGCTTCCTGCATTTTAAGACCTTAAAACGTATACAGACCCATCAAATTATTTCCGATTACGATTTATGATTGTGAAAAATATCGCCTGAAAATAAAAATTATTTGTTTAACAAAACAATTAATAATAAAAACTAAACAGAATTATTCATTTGTCATAATATTTTATGTATCGTTTGCTTCTTATTAATCTTCTGATATTTTGTAAATGTGTTTTGGAAAGTGCTAGAATTATGATTGTTTTTACAGTAAGTCAGTAGAGAGTGTGTTTTTAGTTTTTGAAAGTCTTCGTTAAAGTTTCTAAAGATAAGTTGCTATATTCTTTTCTCGATTTTTGGGTATGTCTCGATTTTCTAATGAAGAGTATGCTGATATGCATTTCGTGCACGGATTTTGTGATGGTAATGCTCGCAGAGCCGAGAAAGAATACCGTCTCTGTTACCCAAATCGTTCTGCACCTAATCGAGCTGTGTTTGCCTCTATACATCGAAAGCTCAAGGAGACAGGTTCATTTGGTACGTTGTTCGAGAGGGGCCAAGATCACCGTTCTGCCGATGTTGAGGAGTATGTGATGGACCGAGTAGTGGAAAACCTAAGTGTGAGTTCACACTCGATTGCTATAGAAGGTGGACTATCACAACGTAAAGTGATGAAAACATTGCACGAAAACAAGTATCACCCGTATCATTTTACTCTAGTCCAAGAACTGCGCAATTCAGATTTAGAAAAGCGGGTAACATTTTGCAGATGTCTACTAACCCAAAACACTGAAGATCACCATTTTCTAAGAAAGATATTGTGGACAGATGAGTCGTTGTTCACTAGAGGGGGCATCATAAATTTGCATAACTGGCATCATTATGCTGAACATAATCCTTTCTTAACCCGAAACTCATCATTCCAAACTCGATTCAGCATAAATGTTTGGCTTGGCGTAATAGGAGATCATTTAATTGGTCCGTATGTGTTTCGAGGTAACTTAAAAGGAAACACATATTTAGAGTTCGTTGAACATCATTTGCCTGACCTTCTTGATGCTACTCCTGTTCGGGAGAGGGAAGAAATCATTTTCCAACACGATAGAGCCCCTGCACATTCTTCAAATGCCGTTCGGGAATTTCTAACTAAACAGTATCCCCAATGGATTGGTCGTACGGGCCCCATTCCTTGGCCCCCTAGATCCCCAGAGCTGACGCCAGTGGACTTCTTTGTTTGGGGATTCTTAAAACAAGAAGTTTACAAAACAGAAGTAGCAAGTTTGCAAGAATTGAGCGACCGGCTTGCTGAAGCAGTAGGGAAACTAAGGAATGAAACTTCTCTAAGAGCAACGGTTGTTTCCGTTCGCAAAAGGGCAAGAGTGTGTATCAGGTGTGGCGGCGACCAATTTCAGCAGCTATTGTAAATTTTGAAGGTTTATTAAATGTACTAATCGATGTTGGTGTGACATTTTTTGTTATTGATTTTCCCTTTGTGAAAAGCACGGGAAAGTAATGCTTCTTTTATTTCTACGAATCGTTATCTCATGTGTTTTTTCTCTAAATTAAATGTTAAAACTATTCTTTTTATATAAAAATATCATTTTCTTAAACAAAGAAAGCAACATTTCAAAACAGAAAAGTTCGACTCTTTGCTGATTTTCCTTTTTTAACGAATGCAGATTTTTACAGTCTTTTCAAACAAAAGCCTGACTTTCAGCTGAACTTGAAGCCCAATATAATTTGCTGTTGTATCATCTGAAAGCTAATAAAATGGGCCAGTTTTTGGTAGATTTGCCCGATTGTAGCTCTTACAGTTGTTTTTGAAAATGTCGATTAAAAACGTTGGCACCATTTTAATTCTGAGTGTGTCCAATGTTTCAAAGCTTGTAGCTCTCGGTAAAATGCGTCTATCTTAATGCGAAAGGTATCATTTTGTAGGATTTAGTCTGCTCTTTCCAAATATGTACTTATTTTCCTTGTAGGTCCTACAGGAATTTCAGAAATCGGTCGTTTTCTCAGAATTTTGTTTTTTTACTCATTTTCCTTAAATTTACCAAAACTCGGTTACGGTTAAGGATTGGACACGATAATGGGTGGTTCTATGCTCCGCTTGGGCTCTTCTATCACCCCCTTTCGTATGGCAGATTCGATCAAACTCACCCTGTATATAGAAGAAGATATAGCTTTGCTGCATCTACTCGTATATGAGTTTGACTTTCTTGGTTGTGGTGTATGGGCAAAGAAAAAAGTTGTTGAACTAGACGTATCAGGAGCAACCACATCAAGACCCTTGAGAGAGCAAGATCACATCGAAGATCTCAGCAGACACGCCATCTGAAAATTGAGTTTTTTAACTGATGGGAAAAACAATCTCAGCTAAAGAACGACCGAAGTATAGCTAACTACAATTCCTTTGGTGGTACATTATGATTAATGTAGACATTCAAGTCACATGTCTACCCTAAATTAAAATGTTGGAAAACTTTCTTGCAATAACTCGTAGAAATCACGAAACACTTTGTTCTCTAACGAGTGACGCAGCAACACGAAGTCAACTCTCACACAGGGGTGGACTGGCCCGCGGACCGATGCGCACTCCCGCCTATGCGCCCTCAAGTCTAAATTCCTTTTCTTATTTGGAGAAAGTTTTTTTTTTTAATTAATTTATTTTTTTAATATTTTGGTGCAATCCCCCCCCCCCTTTTTTGCACAATAAAACTGATTTTTTTATTTTTTAAACTCGTAAACCTGTGTGCAATTGTTTTTTTTTTCTTTTTTCTTTTCCTTTCTTTCATTTTCTTTTCTTTCTTTTTGCCCCCCCCCCCTTTATTTTTGCACCTTTATTTATTGCACTTTTTTTTTTGCTTTTTTTTGCGCCCTTTGGAGGCCAAGGTTGACGCCCTCTTGCGGAAGCCCAGTCCGCCCCTGCTCTCACTACGTTCAGGGGTGCCCCCCCCCCCCCCCAAGAGCAATACTACAATCCCAATAGCACAACAGCTCCTAAAACCAAGAGCCTTCAAAAAAAAGAGAAAAATATCCCTAAAAACACTCTCCCCCCCCCCTTCCTAATTTCATTGGCATTGCCTCGGCCATGACTCCCTCCCCCTTCCTAGTTAGGCACCCCTTCAGCATTGTAGGAGAAGGTTGCCCTCAATGAACTGGTTCCATGACTGTACTTCGAAAATATTTTCCCCACCAGAGTTTCTCAGGCATGAAATCAGTTTCATTGTCTTTTTTTGTCTCAAAACTGCCCAATGCAAAATCTTCAAGGAACTTGAATCAATACATCATATTGCTAAACATTCAAATAAGATTTCTACGGTTCACTTACTAATGATTGACTTTTACATTTTGTTTTTACATGTTTTGAATATTACTGAACAACTAAATGGAAACATGGACTTAGAAAAGTGCATTTTCGAGTACAATTTCCCACAATTAAAGTTTCATCATGAATCGTCACAGCTGTAACCAGCTAACAAAGTGATTTATTCATGGAATCTTACAAATATTATTAAAGTTTCAGCTCAATTATCTTTAGTAATTGATCAATCTTTTTAAGTAAGTATGATAATGATAAAAAAGTGTTTTTAAAATACATTTTAGAAACTCGCCTCAGTTATTATATTTTCAACTTAAAAACTTGTGTAGTCAATTTAGTATTTGCTGAAGTAAATTTGAATACAGTTTCAAATACGTTTGTTGTTCGAGAAAAATAGCAAAATAAGTAAAATTAAGCCAGTGGATAACTGATGACATGCAACGTGCTATAGCAAAATCCTTGTCGTCAAGTAAAATCTTTGTAGATCAAAAGTTTTGAACTTAGATAAACAGGTCTCCCATTTGTTCAAAAGAGGCCCCATGAAATTTTAGCTAAGAAGAGTAAGTCACGTGTTAGAAAATATCAAGTGGTGAGCGGGGTGTGGTGAAAACAGATGTGTTGTGTAAGTCCTGAGGGGGTTTTATGCTTCTCCTGCGATAAAAATCAACTTTTTAAAAAAATATTCTCTATTTAAATAACTTATTATTATTTGTAGTGTTTGTTTATCTCCTGAAAAAAACTATTTATATTTTACGGTTTGATTTTCTTATTTAGAATGTGGTCTATCGATGGAACCTCAATGGTCCAAACATAGCAACTGGTTCCCGTGAATGGACCACATAGTAAAATATTTCTTTTTAATTTTTAGCCTTTATTGAATACATTTAAAATAAAAGCGAATATTTTTATTAAAGGAGAAATATACTGAGTTATTATTTCTATCATCAATATAAAATCTGAACTTCTTTCTAAAAAAGGTCATAAGTGTGTGTGGTTCATTGACGGCAATCTTCCCCTATCATTGTAGTCTTTTCCCAGCAGTTTCTGTTATTCCAATATCGACTCCAACAGAACCAAAACCTCGGTTCTATATTGACAGATTATTATTCCACAATTCCCGCAAGCTCATCTCAAAAAACCTCTTTAAAATGTATGCAATACTTTGTAAGCGAAAACTCGAATTCGTCAGAAAGAAATTCAATGTGTTTTTACTGAATGATCACGACTGCTTTTTGTTCTCATTTTCCTGGAGCTTGCTCTCAAATGTATTGTCCTAGTGACTCGCTCATATCGAGTTACGCGATTCAGTGCGGTGTGAAACAATTTATGTTCTGGGGATAAGTTTTATCCTCCGCTTTTTTTCACATTTAAGAAGCGTGTTTATTTTTATTGATTATATAATTTTCGGTCGTTTTGTTAACCTCATTTTTTTTCTTTAATTTTTTAAGACATTATCTTTTGCATTGGATGGTTGCACTTTATTATTAAACGTTAAACGCTGACGTCCGACGATAATGAATGTTTATTCGAAAGTAATTTTTTACTTACTTTCATAAAGTTAGTTTTGTACTTTCGGCATTATTTTCGGATTGAATGCTCTTTGTACGTTATTATTTTACTATTTTACTTTAAACTCTTAGATACGGAAATTATGAATAATTACTCTAAATCATGTCGAACTCGCAAACTTTCGAAGGGGCATTCATTCAGGATGCTTTGCATTTATATTTTGTTTCCTTTGAAATAAATAGGTTTCTCACTTTTTTCCTTATACTGCAATTTCTCAACAGTTTATTTTATTTAATAGTAGAAAATTGACCGTCAAGATATGACGGGTGAAAATTGCTTCTACATTTGCACGAAGTAATTGCCTGTTTGGTGATATTTTGATAGTTGACATTTTTACCCTATCTCTAGTGGATTAACCCAAAACTCCTGTAGATATACTACGAACTAATACAAATACAAATGTGACAACCAGCAACAGGCCCTTGGCCCAGCTAGGCTGGTCCTAGTCAATTTATTAGTCCCCAATGAAGATTAGTGGCCCTCTTAAAGCTATCCACCCCCTTGCTCATTACCACATCTTCCGGTAAGCTGTTCCAAGTGCCCACAACTCTACTAAAGTAGTAGTTTTTCCTTATTTCCAGGTTAGCCTGAGATTTGAATAGCTTAAAACAATGACTCCTCGTCCTGCTTTCGGGGCAAAAATTTAATCCATTAACATCATTTGATAAATGTAAATAACTGAATCATGTCCCCTCCAATCCTCCTTTGCTCCAGGCTATACATATTAAGCCTATTAAGTCTGGTATCATAATCTAAATCTAAAAGTCCCCTTACTAGTCTAGTTACCCTTCTTTGAACCCTTTTCAGTAAGTACACAAATATCTTCCTTCAGACTAAAACTGCACAGCATATTCCAAATGGGGTCTTACTAAACTCCTATATAAAGGCAGAAGAACCTTCTTAAATTTGTTTGAAATAGATCTATTGATAAACCCAAGCATTCTGTTGGCACATACTCAACTTGTCATTACCAAATGGTAATTTATTATTTTTTTTTAATCAAACCATGATGCGTTGATGAAAGTGATAAAACAAATGATCTGACAGCAATTAGTATTTAATCGGCAATAAATAAAGATTCCCATTGCAAAGAATTAAGAGGTAATATTTCAATAGCTACGTTTAGGGATTGCAATACCGGAAAAAAATTCAATACCGGAATTCGATATTTTTTTAACGTGATACTGGAATATCGGTATTAGAAGTTTCCCAGGTAACATTCAAAAAAAAAAAAAAAATGTTTCGTTTTCATATTCAAATTTTTCATTTAAAAAGTGCATTATTTACTTATTCTGAATGAATATAAAATGAAGGAAAAAATATCATAATAAAAAAATCAATAGTAGCAAGTAACATAATGCATCGATTTAATTGTCACTAGGTCTGGAATACATTTTAGTAAAAAAAATGCTTGCAGTTGAAAATATTCTTTGTGAATTCACGCAGGCCGACGTACTGTTAATATGCGCGATACACCTTTTGTAGTTGCCTGGAAGTCCTTATCTCCAAGTAATTCATTCCTTAACTTATTGGTTTTGATAAAAATCATTTTTGTGAGCGTAGGTGTTTCATTTGTAATGTGGGATTTTTAAAATCATTATTATTTATAGCTGAACAGTTATTATAATATATATGGTTAACTGTTCTTCGAGCGACAATTCTTTTCCAGTATTAACATCATCTTCAACGATTTCCTCTTCAGAATAGGTTTGTGTTTGCTTTTTATTACCCCTTTGCTTTGAAATTTACGATGAATTTCATCTTGACAGTTTCTTTTTTTTTCTGCTTTTTTTCGTTTTCTTATCAAAATTCTTTACAATTACGTACATTTTTGAAAATATATTCCAACTGATTATGCCTTACGCCTTTCCAAATATTCAAGGTATTATAAATACAAATCTTATTATCAACAAGGTATTATAAATATCTCGCTTGGTATTACAGTTTGTTATACTAACAAGAAAAATGTTCCTCAAAATTCAGTACAGTTGCGATAAATATTTTTTAAAAATATCATAAAGAATTGCTGCAATTGATGATTGAAATAAATTGTTCATTGTACAAACACATTCGTAATGACACTTAAAATTAATTTTCACTCTAGGGCAAGTCAAGGAAATGGAGAAAATAAAAAAACGTGGTTCGCATAAACTCACGAATTTACGAATCATCACTGCATCTGTTGATGAAAATATCGTTTTCTAACCATTCCGCTTCTTGTATTCATTGATATTCTATAAATGTGTGCTTTTGAAACCGAATTTTTAATTAATAGATTGACTTAGGAACTGTCTCATCGAAAAAGAAATTTGTATTTAAAATGACAGTAGATATCCAATTAGTTGAAATGAAAACTTTAATTATAATGAAAATGATTTATTATTATTCAACCCCATCAAATACTGGTATTACGAAATTGCAAAATAGTTCCAAATACCGGTATTCGGTATACCGGTATTCCGGTATTGCAATCACTAGTTACGTTTGCTCAAATTGTTTCAATGAGCGTTGAACCTGAGATTATTCTTTCTATTGCTCATTTTGATAAACTATTTGCTTCACCAAAAGTTCAAGAACCCTGTATTCTATTCAGACTAATTATTCCAAATGTTACTACCGCTTCTTATTACTGCTTCTAACCAAATGTTCAATTCATTGGGTTTTTTTCACAAGGAAATTAAAATTTACTTCTTATTTAAAAGTATGCCGAATTTGTTTTATAATAACATGGTTTCGAAGTTTCATTACGTTGCTACCTACTCCATTTTAGTTTATTCATTGTTTACTAACGTTCTTGTTGAATGCTGTAAGATGACATCCCCCATTTCTCAATTTCAATTCACCCACATACAGATCCGTCATCTGGGTAATAAGTGGGGGAGGGGGTTAATTGACCCTCCGTATTTTCAAAATATAATTTAAATATGCATTTTTGCTTGTATTCTGATGCTTTTTTCCCTTAAAATGCACTGAATTCATACCCTTTGCCCCCCCCCCCCCCAGAAAAACTTAATTCATCTTACTCCAGTTCGTTCACAATAAAAGTATCTTTTTTTTATGATAAATTTTGTTTCAGATGTACCTACGTTTGCCAATCATTTAAGTACTTTTTGAAAGGATTTTTACTTGCTTTGTTTTGAGGTGAAATTGTTTACAAAACTACAATTTTAATTTTATGTTCCGATGTTGAAGTTTCGTTCTAATTAACATGGATCAGTCAAGTGTCAATCGTATTGATCATTAATTCACCCTTTATTGATAATGAATTTTCTCAATTGTTTTATTCAGCCTTTATCTTAGTATACACAGTTAAAACTTTTTACGCCAGGAGCGGGGAGGGGTGGGGAATCTACGTTCTCATGTTATCTAAAAAATTTTCCCAAAAAACCTGAGTCTTTTCCATTCTTGAATTTCGATTTTCGCAGTATATGATACTACTTTAGTAAGTGATGTAGAATATAAATAATAAAAAACTTGTTGCATCTGATGCATATCCAAATTGGTTGCAAACTGAAAAATAATACAAACATACATGTTACGAAAACATCAAACATGCAGAATTCTTTTGAAAAAATAGGAATAATTAATTTTGTAAGTACGATGCTGTGCTGTATGTTTAGCTTAAATTTTGTTTAAAGTTATTCACTCATACCCCATAAGAGTAATGAAAATGAAACGGCCGACTACTGGGCTCATATATGGTCGAGCACTGGATTTCTATCTTCTGAACTACTGGAGCATTTTGTCGTGTTAATAGTAGGTTAACTTTTAAAGTAAAAATGTTTTTATTTCTGAAACAATTTAGTGAATCATTATCAGAAAGGTATGGATAAAAAATGATTGTGGCGACAAAAATTTTCTGACTAATAAATAAACCAAAACAAGAGTTCTCACATTTGCTTTCATTAAGTTTTAATTGCCTACATCTGTATTATGTTTTAAAAAATTGTAAAATATTTCCTTTTGCATAATTTTAAACAAAGAAATGAGCATCGATTTCCTAGTGAAGAAACCCAGAGAATAAAATATTTGGTTAGAAACTGTAAGAGGAAGTAGTACCAACATTTGAAATAATTAGCCTTAATTGAATACAGGCTTCTTTAAGCTTCGGTGAATGAGCAATAGAAAGAATAACCACAGGTTTAACACTCATTGAAATAATGTGAGCTAACGTAACTATTGACATACTACTTCTTAATCCCTTGCATTTGGAATGTTTATTAATTGCCGAATAAATACCAATTGATATCAAAGCATTCGTTTTATCAATTTCATCAACGTCAGATGGTTTGATAAGAAAAACAATAAATTATTATTTGGTAATGACAAGTTGAGTATTAGATCTCTTATTCTAAAAACTACGACGGACTGGATTTTGTAAAACCTGTTTCCCAGAATTCGAAATTAAAATCAACACTAGAATCAATAAAATGACGAAATGACTCTTTATGTCAAAAAAAGTTAAGACACAAAATTTAAAAATTTTCTTTAGAAGAAATAACGTTAGAAAGAGACTCAACACAGCTAAATTGCTACTGTATTTTAATATTTTATTTTAATTACTATTTAATGAACATTAGAAAATGTATATTATGAGCGTGGCTGGCTACTGGGTATACCAACTCAACATAGTATAAGTGAAGTAAGTAAAAACGTCAAAAAGGCACAAATTGCAGATTACAGCTTTTGTCGGATGTCTTTTCATCCATAAGCTCATTACTTTTTGCATTGAAAAAGGCGTTCCCTGTAACGCCGAAACACGTCTGCTATAATCTGCAATTTCTGCTTTTTTGACGTTGTTTTTTCTTACTTTACTGTTCAGCACAAAGGTATTTATTTATCTTATAGTATAAGTGGTCGATCTGC
The DNA here is from genome assembly GCF_026930045.1 of Uloborus diversus. NCBI lineage: Eukaryota > Metazoa > Arthropoda > Arachnida > Araneae > Uloboridae > Uloborus > Uloborus diversus. The sequence goes on along the minus strand of NC_072739.1, from coordinate 62,338,205 downwards.
CACGACCGACGATTGAAAATGCAAAAGAATTCTGCACCCAGTGGTCGGCCACCCCTTTAAAAACAATTGAATCTAAGAAGTTAATTTTTTCATAGAAACGTTATGTTATACAGCCCATTAAAACAAAAGTAAAACCAAATTTACAGTAGAATGAAGAAAAGAAGGGAACTTATCATTAAAAGAAGATGTTTCTACTTAGCTTAAAAGGCTTAAACGTAAGCAGAATCGCAAACTAGGATGACGGGCCAACCATTTAAAATAAAATGACACATTACTGCATAAGAAAAATTACCCTCAATTTAACTGTTATTGGAAGATAATTATGGATAAGTAAATGAATATGGGAATGTGTGTCATATCTGATTTTGAGTTACAAATATACTATTTATTAGCAATTTTATATCCTTGTGGCCAACTACTAGAGACTGGACGACTATTGCACTTACCCTATTATTTTATTTATTTTATCATTATTTTTTATAAGTTTAAATCAATGATTTTTGAAATAGTGATTTTCTGAAGGTTTATGAATACTTGCACGTTTTGTAAAACGCACAGAATAATTATAACGCGTACTATTTTCTCTAAAAGTTGTATTTGATTAATAACATCAACAATAATTTTAAACATTACTAAAATTAAACTTTAAGTAAAAATATAAGAAAAAATTCATGATGTTAGATGTGCTTGCCAGCAGTAGCGTACCTAGACGGTCTGGTGCCTCTGGCGAACTTAAGAAATTGAGCCCCCCCCCCCCCCCCCCCCCTGCCAGCGTCGTCCCGATGGGAAGTCACCAGATAGTCGCTGTGACCTCGCAAAAAAAGTTTTTTCGAGAAAAAATTTAACTGATTGATTCAATAAATTAAGAGACAGTATTGCAACTTTGATGTTCGAATTTTCTATTTTTAAATTGTTTACAATGACGCCCAATTTTCTTTCACAGTAAATGCTATGTATGTAACATATGTGTGCAGGCTCGAATTTTATCATTCGGAAAAATTGGGATTTCATTTGGCATATTCAAAATTCTTTCCTTCCCAAAAATTTTAGTTCTCCCTCCACCATTTTACATTAACTCAATAAAACCAATAATATTTGAAATTCCTTAATAAATATAAATAATGCACGTTCTTAAACCAAATGAAAATAAAGATTTCTCAGTTCTGTTTTTATAAAAAATTTTAAAAACAACTTCAACTTTTAATAGAATTTGTTTCAAACCACTAGGAGAATGTACGATAAGCATAATTTGCATATTTACTAAAAGAAAGAAAGAAACCGTTATTTTTTTTAAATAAAAATCAAAGCATTTAAAAAATTCTATTATAATTAGGAAAAGAGCAGGTAGATTGCAGGTAGCCATGAGAAAGCAAAGCAAATACAAAAAACATTGCTACTCTGAAATTGACAAAAGATCACGACCGTTTACATACAGGCAAAATAAAAGTACTATCAAATAAGACTTTCTATGTTTATATTATTTATTATAATGAGAATAAATACTTAACCAAAGAAACACTATACAATTCAAACTGTACACAACAAAATGTCGCTCCCTCTCCGAAAAAAAAATCTTCCAGCATAAAACGCCCTCCACTACCGCTCCCTGGATGCAAAGTGTTTGTATAATTTTTCAGTTAACTCAATGAATCGGAATAGAATTTCAAGCCACAGGTAAAATCCCCCCCCCCCTCTTTTTTTGGAGAATTGAGGTTTGTTTTATTTTTCCCTCTAGCTCTTTTTCATACGACTTTTTTTTAATTTTTATTTACAAAACATTTTTTTTCACTAATATGATAAGTTTCCAAAAATTTTTTTAAAAAAATCTTTTTTTTTTAAATTATTCAAAATGCCCCCCCCCCCCCCAGCTGCTGTGTCTCTGTTGAGAGCCACTACTGCCAACCCCTTGTTACGCTACTGCTTGCCAGACGTCTCGGTCTGACCAGGATAGTTCTGGTTTTCAGACAAAATCTGGGTATCCCGGTTTACTTCATGTCCCGGAAAAGATAAATTTAATTACAGATGACCAAGAAAAAAAAAACTATGAAGGATTATTTAAAATAATAACTTTGTGATTTCTGTATCTCAGTCAGACTGACTAAGCCCAAAAATTGATATTTTCTGTTTATTACTACATTGCATGTGGAATATGTCCCCTTCGGTAGACTTCCTTTTTTATAAGTTTGCACGCAGTGCAAAAGTAAAAGTAAACAGTAACTGTTTGGTATCGCAACTTTCCTAAATAAATTCGAATTTCGAGAATAGAATTGAGTTTAAAAAATACAGTGTTTATATTATACAATATGTGTGTTGAATTTACTTTTATATACATCGTTAAAAAAATGCTCTTTTAAATTGCGCAGCTGATAAACAACAATAGTCTAGGACTCAAAAACGTTAACTGTTGCATTCAAAAACGAAAAAAAAAAGTCTTTTCACGCTCCATAGCTCCTAAAAAATAGTTTAGGACTCAAATTTTACTTAAACAAAAATTTCAGTTCGCAAAAATTCCTATTTCTGGTTAAAGCAAAATGGAGCTTAGTACTGGAAATTTTTGTAAATTAATTCGAATTGAGAGAACCGAATTGATTTTTTAAAATGCAATGTTGAAAAAGTGTCCTTTTAGATAATACAGCTCGTAAATGATAAATATAGTACTGAAAAAAAGAAGTTTTTAATAAAAAGTTCGGTCAACGAAAGTTCATACTTCTTGTGAAAAGAAACTGGCGCTTAGTACCAAAACATTTTCAAAAATTCATTCGAAATTTGAAAATAGAATTGATTTTTAAAAATGCAATGTTTGAAGATATTATCACTAAAAAGTGTTCTTTTGAATTCCAAAGCTCGTAAATAATAATTTAGAACTGATTTTTTTTTTTATTTTTAAACAAACATTTCGGGAAAGGGAAACTAATACTTTTCGTTAAAAATCTGGTGCTTAGTACCGAAACTTTCAATCCGAATTTCGAGAACAGAATTTATTCTTAAAAAATAAAATGTTTCCGAATTACGCCACTCGTAAGCAACAGTTTGCACTCAAAAACACTACCAGCTGCATTCAAAACGTAAAAAAAAACAAAGCTCAAACATCGGCAATAAAATCCCCCTTTTCAAATAAATCATATAAATAACTACGAGAGAGAGCCCGTTGTCAAAGGAAACCCTGTAAAATAACCTTTCTTGCAACAGTATATGTTCTCAAGAACAGCATTTGACCGGGATTACTAGCTGTCGCCATGACACTGTAGTCAACTTGTGAAGAAAATTATCAGAGCGAGGAGTTTCAGAAAAGTCGAAGTTTCTACAGGAAACAAACAAATTTCCGTTTTATAAATTCGCCAATCGAAATATCCATTTGAAATGTGCTGAAAATATGATGCCTTGCACGAAAGAAGGAATATTTTAGCATATTTTACCACCTGGTAATATGTTCTTTTAAAACCGAAAGAGATTCTGAGAGAGAACAATCTATATCACTCGGAGAGAGTAGCTGTTGCATTCGAGACGTCACGTGGCGTACTTTATCCGAGTTCTGCGCATGCGCAATCTCCAGCGGCTGAGTTAGAGTGGATGCCGTGGTTTGGCGATTTATCGCTCTGACTTTCAGTTTAATTGAGTCTTCAAAAGTTTGGTACTGCGGAAAAGTTTCTGCGCAGGATTTCACGCAGCAGGTAAGCTGCCTTCAGCTGCGTAGAAAAAATGCAATGTTATGCAAAACTTTATCAATGTCACTTTCAAAAAAGAAAGAAAACTGTTTAATTGAAGCAAATTTTCTGTTTTTTATTTTCACACTGATAAATATTTATGGACCTGCTGAAAATGGAACGTTTTATTGTAATGTACTAATTTTGTGAATGAATAATATTTGTTTAGTAAAACTTTTAGTATGCACTTTCTTAAGTACAAAATATCACGAATCAAGTTTCAACTGGATTTTTTACCAAGACTTAATATCCACTAAGGAATACTTATTCACTGATAATCCTTCGTATATCGATATTGACACTATATCGAAAAATGCATGAATGCATACTGATGAATATATACATAATACATAGCGTAAAATAGGTCGGGTGTCTGTACAATGTACATCCATAACCTCACACATGTTTTCATCGAGAAAAGAATTTCGCTCAAAACATTTAATCTCGAAACGGAAGCCCGATTTTAATTATTAACTTATTTATTTATTTATATATATATATATATTTCTTGCAAATTTCTGTTTTAAACGTTGATGATTTTACTTTTACTATATATTTAGCACAAAGGTACTTATTTATTCTTTTACATACCTAGTTTTTCAAGCATTTTTCGCATACATAATCGTTTCTAAACAATTTCTAAATAATATTTTATTCGTCTAAAAATTAAAATAAATTCACATTTGATCTGATATTGCAGGCAATCAGACGGAAAAAAAGTTTTAAATGACTTTTTCACTTTATGTGCTTTGTATCACGTAATAATATAATAATCGTAAATATATAATAGTGAGTGTCACAAAAAAAAAGTCCATGTCATTTGGTTCTTTAAGAACTAGTTATCATGAGAACGTCTAGTTACAATCACTTTATGAAATTATAGTGATTAAAATAATCATCATCGTAATTCATTATGTTTAATTTATCGTGATAAAAGTTCCATTTTGTGCTTATTTTGTTTATTAATTTGTATTTTTCAAGGCAATGGAATCAGAGGAGCTGTAGGCTGATTTAGTGGTAAAAGGAGTCGGAGTCGATATTGTAAGAAACGACAACTCCTGCCCCAGCTATTATTGGATTTTTGAACTGAAATTTTAGTGAATCGACAAAATAATAATAATGACAATACATTACAATTAAGATAGCATTTTTTCCATACATTAATGAATGTTTAGTTATTTTCATTCTTAGAAATGACTAATAGATACGTTCATTACTTTCTCTATTAAAAAAATCCCGTTAAAATGCAAAAAATATTTTTTGACGAGGGGTTTGCCAGTGTAATTTGCGTATTTTTACTGAATTTCTTTTTCCAGGTTAGGTAATAGGTAAATGTTCATTTTTTAAAGTTTCCGTTCCATAAAATTGTGATCCTTTCTTACTCTTAATATATTTTATTTTTTATTTACTTTTTTTTTTCAAAAATTATTTTGGTTACTTTCAAAATCAATCGTTGGTTTGTTTTCCGTTTTTCTGTAATTATTCCTTCTTTCTAAAATGAACCCGTATTTTGCATTTCTGTAAATTCAAGTTCCGTAATACATGAATATCCTTTCTTTCCCGAGAGAAAAGAATTTTAATATTTTTATTTGTTTATTTCTTTTTTTTTTCAAAAAAAAATCGATTGTTTGAATTTTAAATAAGATTTTTTAAACTTAAATTTATTTTTAAAAATTATCTTTCACGCGAGTGTAAAACTTCAATTTTCAATCAATTTGCACTTAGGAATGTAACTTAACTTGAAATTTAGAAAATATAAAAATGTTGTAGTACTTTACCGAAAAAACTTTTATAATGTTATGTAAAATCAATTTTAATGTAAATACATATGATTCAACCAAATTTAACATACATCGCGTAGTAGAACAGGCTAAATGGGGTAAAACAGGAGAAAATTAACAAATTGGGTGATTCAATGTGCGATAACAAGCCTAGTTAAAGGAAAAATTTTTTTAAACTGTCTTTTTTCTTCTTTTTTTTGATGAAATCAAATTTTTTAACATCAAAGAGTAAAGGAAATTAGACTTTAAAAAAATAAAGAGTAAACTAATCTTTATATAGAGCTAATAAATTTAATATACATCGCGTAGCAGAACACGTTAAATGGGGCAAAATAGGAGAAAATTAACAAATTGGGTAATTTAATAGGCGATAAAAGGTCAAGTTAAAAGAGATAATTTTTAACTCTCTTTTTTTTTTTACTGAAACCAAATTTTTTTTTTCATCAAAGCAAAAGGAAATTAGATTAAAAAAAAAAGAGTAACTACTCTTTCTATAGAGCTAGTATCTTATAATCAGATAGTTGCCCATTTTTATGTGCCCATAGTCTTGCAAAAATGTACATATATACATTTTTTATATGTATAACTTTAGAGTGCATTTTTCAATTCCCTTTTAAAACTTCGTCTTTTTTGTTTGAATATTTTTAAAAAAAAATTTTTGCTTTTTAAATTTTTGTCTTAATTTTATTTTTAGAAGAATTGATGGTTGAAGCAATATTAGTTTAAATTTCCTTTTTTTTTTCATTTTATACAAATCTGCATACTAAGTAGCAAAAAGCCTCCTTTTGGCCACATTTTTATTCTTACTCACCTTTTAGGGTATAAGCCTTAAGATTGAAAGACAGTTTTCATTTCAAAACAGAAAAAAAAGATCCGAATAAAGTGGCTATTAATAATAAAAAAAAAAGAGAGAGAAAATGGCAAATAATTTCAAACTGTCTGTTGGCCAGTTCGCTACTAACTAAAAATTGAATTTTTTGGTTGAGTAAGGAGAGATATTTTTCAAAAAATAATGAAAAAAAGCTGTACTGACAATGAACAAGGCAGAACTAAACAAATAAAATTATAGTAGCTAATTCTGAGCATACTTGGAATTTTTTCTTCAATCAAAAAAAAAAAAAAAAAAAAAGCACCATTTTAAAGATCCGTTTATTGTTGTTTTTCCATCGTTCAGTGTTTTTGAGCAATCACATTGACAGTTTTGATGTCCTATGATCTTATTTTTCCCCCGCCTCCCTCTGCAGCACCACCGTCGACCCGATGCTGCTCTTCTAGCGCCCGATGCCGCTTCTCTATCGAAAACCGTCTCCATGTTGCGTCCATAACCTACACACACATGCATACATACACACACCTACACACACGCATACATACACGTGCACACACACGCACAAACATACACGTCACATGCATACCCACAAACTCATGCCTGCACACAGACACAAACACATACGCCTACACACACACACACACTCGTGATTGCGTGAAAAACATAATTTGAATTCCAGATGTCAAAATTCAAATTAATTTTTATTTATTTATTTTATTTTTTTTTCTTTTTAATTTTAAATAATTCGATGTTATTCTGGATTTCATTGAATTATTGTCTGAACATTAAAACTCAGTTTCATTTCCTAAATTATTTGCATAGAAAATATCAATTATTTGGACTAAATATGCATGCCTTCTTTTTTTTTCTTTCACGACAACCATTACTTTTTCTACATAAAAAAAGATAACATTAGAAAACAAGAGTGTTAACATGCGTGTATGCATTATGATACTGAAAAAGAGCAAATGTATGCATCCAAGCAATTAAAAATTAAATAAGTTAACATTAGAAAAATTGGGGGGAGGGAGGCAACGAAAGGTTAGAAGAACATGAAACAATATTACAAGCATACTTATTGTAAAATGCTGCTTAATCAATCAGAGAACGGGACTAGCACTTAAGACGTTAGAATATCTTACAGGCCTTATAAATGTTGGAGCCAGTAAGTTATAAGTAATAATTAAATATAATTTGGAAACAAAATTTAAAAGAACTGTTAATACTCTTCAAAAGCCATATTTAACTTTCAAATTGAGAAAAGTAGAGTGCATTGAAATTAAAGCACGTTTTAAAAAATTCATTAAAGTAGTCTTAACCCTAATTACGTCCAAAATCATTACACCTTTTATATATACTTGAAATTAAACACGAATTAATTAAAACTATGAAATAAAAATATAAAGCCAGCATGCAGAAAAACTTACATTCCTTTTCTCAACTGAAAGAAGAAAAAACTCAGACAGCAAATATTACTGATCTCTGATAAAATCAACTTCTTGATAAAATTGATGGAACTAGTGAATTAGTGCTGGAACATTTTTTGTCATAAAAAGAATTTTTTAAGAGAACTTTTCAATTAGTACTATAATTATTGTTGTTGTTACTGTTATTATCATTTTGTTATTGGCAAGAATTTGATGAGCATCGATGCCAAATGAGTTGGGAAAAAAATGAGATAAAGACTCATGTAATATATAAATGAGACTTAAATGTATAAATGAGATGAGATATTAAGCCATTGAATACATTAATTTTTATATAAAAACATGAGCAAATGAACTATACTATTTATTAATACTAAAAAATGGAAAATTTGAGAGAACATTATTTAACAGTATTGATTATGATGTATGCGGCGGAGTGGGAGGGGGGGGGGGGTCGTTTAGTTCTGGACTGACTTCTTTTTAATAATTTGTTGAAATCAATTATTGGATTCATAGTGTCTGACAAGCAAAAAAGAGCACATAGAGTGAATGACTTGTAATGGGCATGGTTATGATTTTTTTTTATTTTGATTGTTGTTGAACTAAGATATTGCACTTCTAGTTCATGGAAAAAACTAACTCACTGTGCTAGAACTTAGAAATTGCCCTTTTATAGCTGTGAAAACTATATATATATATATATATATATATATATATATATATATATATATATAAAATAAAATGGAATAAACTGGTTTGAACAGTTATGGTCACACTCACTTAGTTATGGGCATACTAAAAACCATTTATAGGCGTGCTAGCTGAATTTAATTAAAAAAAGTTTTCAACAAGATTAAAATACTTATTTTTCTTTTAGTATAATCAAATTTTAACCTACCAATTCGAGCAACATTTAATTTAAAAATGGACACTTGACAAACCGCTTTCGAAAGGTTCGTTTGAACAGCAAAAACAAAAATTAATAAATAAACTAACTGCGTTGTCCGGCTTTGCATGTTTGACCTCAAAAATAAAAGTTATGTCAAGTGACGCGTGTTCAACATTCAGGCTTAAACAAAAAAAAAAAAAAAAAAAAAAAAAAACCTAAAATTTTTCGGCAGATTGCGGGAAAATAACCAAAAAGAACACATTTTAAATTCCCCGATTATAGTAAAAGCCTCAAAACAAAATCCTTAATTTTATTTCATCATATTCGAGAAAAAGAATGGCAAACGGCTTTCTTAATGACTTTCTTCACGCTAAAAATTTTAATAAAAGCATTGTTATGGAAAGTTGAGTTGAAGCACTAAATACTAATTTGAATGGAGGAAAGCCTTCGAAAAATAGTGATTTTATTTCGAAATCTACGGGTCATAATTAAGAGTTTTAAATTGAGATTTTCGCTAATTATTAAGGATAACGTTAAATAGCAAAACACAAAAACGGAAAATTTTCGAATCTATCGATACCAGGTTCGATGGTCAGTTCACTGTCGTTCGGGTGTAGATACATAGGTAAGTACGCTTAGATTTTAATCATATAAGATAAAATAAATAGAACTATATATTCTACTGCTGCATTTTTTATTTATCGCTATCCAAATTTAGCTTATGTTTTTACCACCAATTCTAAATAATAATTTTGTGAGGCATATTTTTGCCCCCCCCCCCCCCCGGCGCTCCCGGTATTCACGTGTTTTGAGATTACAAGGTACCCATTTTTGTAAAGCGAAAACCTTTTGAGTTTCCGGGCGCGAAGCAGCCGACGCAATGTTAAGCTTCAGGCAGACACGCACAATAGTGCCATTATGACTCCTACAGCAACCAAACAATTTAACCAAAAAAATTGCGGAGTTTACGGCGACGCATAAAAAAGAAAATCGATTCATAAAAAGTTTTGAAAGTTGGTTGGTTTATGGAGCAAACATGAGTACCAAGCAAAAAAATAGAGCTACGGAATCGGGGTCGGATTGTTTTTAGGGTAAAAGAGTCGGGGCTAGAGTCGAATGCTTTAAAATTCCTGGAGTAAGCCATTCTTATTGATTCCGCACCCATGGAAAAAAAAAACTTTAGGGCTAGGTCTCCAGTAACAGACAAGGGTCCAGTAACAGACAGTCATAAGTTTGGATTTAAATACAAGCCTTTTAGGTAAACTTGCCAGATGTCCCGATTTTCAAACAAAATCCCGGCGTCCCGGCCGGTTTACTTCACGTCCCGGAAAATGATAAATTCGATTATAGGTGGCCAAGAAGTCTAAAAATAGTTAACTGTGAAGGGATATTTAGCATAATTACTTTTCTATTTGTAACCTGGACGCGGTTGGGTTGATACAATTGGGTTGTACAATTGATATCGGATTAGCTTGTGAAGATTTTTACAACAAGGTTAAAACCGAAAAAGACTTCATAAAAAAGTCCTAGCCAATACATGTCAAAATCATGGTCAAATTTTTATTCCTTTCAACTGTTTCTTATTCTTTCTTAGTAACTTACAAATATCATCATGTTCCAAATAAAATGTTTAAAACAATATGCTTGTATAAGTTGTTATTGCTCCTGGTTTAGGTTCTTAATTAGTAGTCATTTATTTATTTGCTTTTAAAACTACCCACTAAACCACTCTAAAAACCAGTCTCTTGAATTCCTGCAAAGCTGGGAGGGGGGGGGGGGCATTCCGTTGTCCCGGTTGAACATTTTAGAAATCTGGCATGCCTACTTTTAGGCGAGTAAAACTAATATTGCTGTGGCTCATGTAAACGGTGCAACCATCTAGTGTTATCAGAGTGAGTTTTATGAACCAATTGGTAGCAAGGCATTGATGGACGGTTATGAAAAACCACTTACACGGACAGCTGGTGTTTCATGTTCATTTGAACTTTTTCAGGCTTTAGTTCTAAAAACAAAGAACTTTTGCACATTTTGAAGAGAAAAAGGGAATTTTGTCTTTACTCATCCTGTCTGTTCCTGTGTATAATCAGACCGGTGTCTGATCTTCGTCTGATTTTTCAATGTCTGTTACTGGGGGGGGGGGAGGCGGATTTTATTTCGGAATTTAGCAAATAAAAATAGAATCAACTAATTCAGAAGATCCAGAAGCAGCCAAACGTTATATGAGATGTTGTTGCACGAGAGAAAAATAGTTTAAAAAGTCAAAATACATTAAAAGGCTCAGAAAATTGAGTTAGCCACAGAGCGATGTCTTAAGCATGTCTGATACTGGTGCCGTTACCCTAGTAGTTCCGAGTAAACTTAGCTCAAAATTTCAGAAGACGCAACAATTTCATTGTTACTGCTGCTAAGAATCCATAAGCTCAAAATGCTTTCGGTTTTTAAATATTAAAAAAAGGGGAGAGGGGTTGGCTCCTTGTGAGTCCGAAATACATGCATGATTTTTTTTTTTTTTTGTAATTTTTCCTACAACAATTTTGATTTTCTCCCAGCAATCTAGTAACTATTTCCCTGTTTGTGTGCAACTTTACAGTAAATTTATATCTTCATTGTTTTGTTCATCAAGTGATATTAGTTTCTTATTCTTACCAAGCTCTAGAAGTGTCCAACAAAATACTTTCTACGAAAGCCGTCACAAAAATACTGGATTATTAATGCAGCGGAACTTGTTTAAGCACTGTAAAAAATATATGTAAGTTTTCCAGTATTAATGGGTGCAACGTTACACGAATTCTGAAGTGTGTAGCATCATTGTTTTAAAAACTCAAATTGTTAGTGGAACCTTGCACTGTGGTTTCTGTAGAATTCAATGTGTAAAGATCAGAATCGGCGCAGAGCAGGTAAACTCTTGTTAACCAAATGAAAACCGTCCTTGGTGGCAAAACGGTAAAAGCTCTTGCATATTCGACCCGTCGCGTCGCCTTGAGTGTTCGGACACCACTCAAGTCATTTCCTCTCTTAGTGCAATAGAAGTTTCTTGTTTATATATCAAAATAAATAAATATTGTATATTAAAATAATTGGTGTATATTGGTTGTTAAAAAGCATAAACTTGATGAATTGTTCAAGAAAATTAGATGAAAGCTTAATTTTTGCTAATTTATAACCTTTCAAGCAATATTTCTGTAAGCATGCAGAAAATTTTGGTGTAACCTTACGCAGAAATGAGTGAGGCGTTACGTTATTTAGAATTACATTACCATGGCGGAACCTTACCTCAATTAAGTTACTCAAGAGCATTGGAGGCAGCCAAGCTGCTACCAATTTTATGGGGAGTAAGATTATACAAATTTTTTTACAGTGAGTTGACCATTTACGGTGCACTACTTTAGTGGTGAACTTAAGCAGGTGGTCAAGTTATAGGTTGACTTGTAAGATGTAGGACTAGTTTTGTACCCGACAAAAGTGGTCAACTTAGACAGGTGGTCTACTTTATAGGTTTTACTGTAGGTACGCTATACTTCTACACAGGCCTATGACTTCGAAGTGTGTTGGGAGGGGTGGGGGGCAAAAGATACATGTTCAATACATTTTGGAAGTAACAACAAAATGCATGCATAAACACATTTCTGCATTAGGTTTCTGAAATACATGGAAGGACAATTGAACCTCCCCTCCCCTTCGTCCCTTAAATGACGGGCCTGCTTCCATGGTTGCTACGATTAAAATATACTTTTTTTTTAAGTTCTTAAAGGTCTTTTTTCTGTAAAACTGATTTTGGAACTGAACATTAAAAAAGTTTCAGAACTCGATGATCAGAAACATTTTTCATCCACTGATTTAATTAACTTCAGTGACAAGTTTCTTATGAAAAATTTCAATTGCTTTAGAAGTAAAAGAAAAAACCCCAGCTTGACCATTAGTTCATCTAAAAATATTCGCAATACCAGATAAATAAACTTAAAAAAAACTAATAATCTTTCTTCTTATGTAATTAGCTTCTGTATTGTTCTCTTTCATTATTTTCTACTAACAAAAATTTCAAGCGCGAATATCACCTAGTCTTTTCGACCTAATCTCGTAGCTTTTTGAGTCACGAGAAAAAAAAACATCGTGTTATGCTCTTGGAAAGTTTTCAAGCAGTTAGCATAGTCACTGAAAAAAAAAGCAATTCGGTTTGCAATTCTTTGCTCTCTCTTTTTTGTTATATCTTTTATATTCGACGAAAAATACGCTGTGTTATTTACAGTTTTTCATTCTTTTTATCGTTTTAGTGGACGAAAAAAGATGAAATTTACTTGAGCAATTCATTATCTCCCTCTCTCGTTTTATGATTTCTATTTAGCGTCAAATATTCAATTTTATTTGTAATCCCCCCCCCTCTCTCTCTCTCCCTTGATGAGTTTCATTTAACAAGCGTCATGGTCCCAGAGTTGCTTAAACAGTTATAGAGCAGTTAAACTAAAAAGTGCAAAAACTTTTAACAACTCTTTTCGACTTTATGCATCATCAGCAAAAATATATTAAACTATTCTTGGAAATGTTTCAAGTAGTTTGCAAACTCATTGAAAACCTAATCATTGTTTTTCTCTACTTTATGGTTGTTATTGATAAAACAACAACTTTATTTTCAAAACAAAACACTTTTAAATTTATCGTTTTTTATTCCTTAACATGAGCCTATGTTTTATAACACATTTTGTTGAAACTTTTCTTTTAAAAAAAATGAAGATGAATTTAGAGCTCCAGAAATAATTCCGTAAGTTTTGATTGTTTTGAAAAAACGTCCTATATTCGCATTGTTGGCGCCGAGACACAAATGATGGCCGAAACACTGGTGGGAAACGTAGCTCCAGGAAATCGAACAACATTTCAGTATTCCTTTGCAAGATTTAATCTTCCCATATCCGGGAAAGAACTTTCTTCCGTTTATCGGACTTATGTGGACAGTTCTTGCTGTTCTTTCATAACTCAAAAATACTATAACATGAACATGCGAAACATTAAAATAAAATAAGGATAAATAAACTAGGAAGTTCACTACACAACTTGACGCGTAAAGTGATAATAAAATTCAAGGGGAAAAAGAGCAATTACCGGCAGAACATTTTGAAGAAACAATTAAAATAAAGCAGTGGTTTTTTTTTTCTTTTAAATGTTTTTGTTAAGTTTTTTGTCCTGTAGATTCCCACAGACTTATCCGGCCTCACGCTTGTCAACAAGTATTGTTAAAAAGGGATTTAAAAAAAAGGAGCAGTTATCATACATCTAGTTTGATGCGCTTTTTTTTTTTTTTTTAAATCTTCACACATTTGTACCCGGCAAAACGTTTCGAACAACGGACCGTTTTGTGTTCCTGTAGTGACACTTTTTTTGTTTTACCAGCTGTTGTAATTTCACCAGTTTTCTTCACATGAAAATACATTTTAAACTGACTAACACTTAAACTTTACTATTGCAAGCTATTGTAGGAACATTTGGATAAATTTTTGACAATGTTTGAAATTTTTTATTGAGTTAAAACATCTTTATTATTGAATTTTTTTTCTATGGGGCGTTTGTGAACATACCATTAATATGATTATCCTCTCCATGATATGAATAACAGTGTAGATTATTATGAGCTTTATAAAATGTGTAAACATTTATAATTGTTATTTCTTGTGACCAATTCACAAATTTATTGTCAATTAATTTTCTTTTATTTATTTATTTACTGTTTATTTATATTTATTTTTTGTTGCTAAATAGTTGATCCGGAATTTAGAGTAAATAAAAAAACTACAGGAAATGAAAAGATGCAAAGTATTTTAATTTAATTAAAAATTCAAGTTTTAAATCATTTTAAATATATTTTCATACTTTCTATGAAACTCAAAAGCATTAGATAATAAGAATAATCTTGTTCACATGTGCCTTCTGCAGGGGCACATGTGGATAATTGAAGATATTTTTATAAAAATACCATAAAGCAAGGGCGCCCATATAGGGGGAGAGTGGTGGCTAAAGCCCCCCCCCCCCTTAGAAATTAGAACTTCCTTGCTTTCAGTACTTTTTTTCTTTGCAAAAATGTAAAAACCTTTTTTTTCCAGCCATTAATGAATAATTTATTATGAAATCTGTACTAAAATCGGTTTCTATAGGGAAAATATCCTGCCAAACCACGGGGGAAGTATCTGAGCCCCCCTTTAAAATTTTGCGTATGGGCGCCCTTGCCATAAAGTGAAGATATTTTTTTTAAAACTCTCAAAAAACCCATGGCATACGGAAAATATTCATTCATGGGCACACTTTTGTTCTGAAAAATTGATAATATTTTTTGAAAGCAAAGAAAAAAAAAAGTTCACATATATCTCTTTCCCCTACATACTGGAGGCATACTGATTAGAAATATACCTAAATGTGCATTAGGGTGGTTCGAAACAATCGATTTTTTTATTTCGGAATCGCGTTACCTCTTAAATGTTGTAGTTTGGTGCCCTCAGTTGGGAAAAAAATTAAGAAAAAATTCTAAGTTTACACCTTTAGTTCGCGCATAAGGCTAAAAATTTGAAAAAAATACGTTAAAAATTCAAAATTTTCAGAAAATAATAAAATTAGTTTTTTTTTTTTTTTTTTGTATTTTTTCATGACGCTAACAGCCATTAATTGTCAGTATATAGCGTAGTTTGAACCTAAAAAATATTTTTTAGCTTTTACATAAGATTTGTGGTTTGCGCATATGCCTTAAATTGGCCTTCAAATTTCAGGAGATTTTAGCCCAATTTAAGGCATATGCGCAAACAAAAGGTCTAATGTAAAAACTATAAAATATTTTCTTAATTTCAACCTACGCTATGTACTGACAATTTATGGCTGTTGCTGTATAAAAATATGAAAAAACTAAATTTATTATTTTTTGAAAAAATCAATTTTTAGCATGTTTTTTCAAACTTTCAGCCTCATGCGCGAACTGAAGGTGGCAACTTAGAACTTTATTTTTTTATTTTTCCCGAATTAAAGATTAATTACAATTTTTTGGGAGGTAACGCGATTCCAAAATTTAAAAAAAAAAATCGATTTTTTTTCGAATTACCTTAATATGCATGTGCATCACTCTCAGTTTTGAGCATTGTAATCATTACAGATAAAATGTAATATGATGCTCAAAATGCTCTTCAAAATTTTAGAGCGTAGCACTTGACTGACTATTGAAATAAATTGTCCAGTTCTTAAATAATTTTTTCCTGCCGTGATATATCGCGATACGTTGAGAAATTGATTTAAAACTAGTTTCATTTTTGGGGCATGGAACCACTTTTTTACAATACTAATTGGCAAAAGGAAATGTTTATTTGAATCTCCTCTCGTTAAATGCAGATTAGAAAAAAATGGGGAAAATTCCCCCTGATGCGTAGTGAAATCGAGTTTTCTAACCCAATGGAAGACTACTTTCAATTAATTTTTTACTTATTTTCATTAAAATAGTGCATTTGCAAAATTTTCAACCAAATAAATAACATGTTTTTTTTCTTCAAATGAATGGTAAAAATAAAACCAAAAAATTATCCACTTTTTTTTTCTTCTAATGAATAGTTAAAATAAAACCAAAAGTGCTCTCCTTTTTTTTTAAATAAATGGTTAAAACAAAAACAAAAATGCTCTACTTTTTTTTCTTTCAATAAATGGTTAAAGTAAAACCATGACTGATCTATTTATTTTTTTCTTCAAATGAATGGTTAAAATAAAACGGAAAATTATCTACATTTTTTTCTCCTAATGAATGCTTAAAATAAAACCAAAAGCCCCCCCCCCTTTTTTTCCCAATGAATGGATAAAGTAAAAACAAAAATGCTCTATTTTCTTTCTTCAAATAAATGGTTAAAATAAAACTGAAAATGCTCTCCCTTTTTTCTTCCATCGAATGGTTAAAGTAAAACCAAAAATGCTCTCAACAGTGAATTCCTTAAAAACAAATAAAATATAACTATATTTTCTCCCCCCTCTCCCTTGCTTGTGAGTGCAACAGTCCTCACATTTTCTTTTCTCTAAATTTCAATGCATAAATGTATCAACAGGTATTGTGTACTGAAGGTGCTCGTAAAAACCTGAACTCGTAAAGTGACTTGATCCTCAACCAACCTAACACAAATAAGCTTGATTTTTCAATATGTAACTTTGATCGCACTAAAAACTCTTTAAATTAGTGTTAAAACTTATTTGCAGGATTGATGATGCAAGTTCATAAATTCGTCCTCGTCGATTAACTTTCTTTGTTAAAAAAGTTTTGAAACAAAGTAGTTTTAGGGACAAAATCGTTTTAACGAAAAAAAAAAAAAAAAGTTCTCGTACGTTTCACAATAAACTCTCGAAGTGTACTGTACAGGGGTACAACGTTTTTAGAAGTAGGAAAACTCTCAATCTGCCGAATGAAATTCCAATTTTACAGAATGATAAAATACAAGCATGCGCACATGCCACCCGTACATAACGTCTAATGCAAAGGAGTATTAGACATTTTCGAAAACAATTTTAAAACAGAAAAAAGATTCCATTGTTTCAAAATTATCTCCAAATTTGCAGAATCGTCAGCAAAATTTTTGCCGAATAAAGATATTTTGGGCTGCCTCAGTGACTTCCCGTAACCTCCCCTGCAGAGGGGGGGGGGTGCGGCTGTAGAGTGTACTTTTAAAGACACACATCTGCCGTTGTTGTAATCTTGTTGAAAGCCACTAAAAAATTACAGTCCGCTAAGGTAGTTTTTGGGTATAAAGTTTGGGTGGAGCACGTCAGTATTTTTCACCGAAGCAGAGATTAAGCTCTCAGGCGTTCTGAATATTTGTACCACTCAACTTTGGATTTTACCAGTTATAAATCAATTATCCTGAACAAAAATAAATTATTCATACACAAAAACTTGATAGTAAAAATTCGCATTTTAAGGAAAACTTTTGTCTACGAATTTCTTGAATTAAAAATATCTCTGAATGTCAAAAAAAATAGTTTGAAAATCAACTCAAAATTGCTATAAAATCAGTTTTAAAATCCCCTTTATTTAGGAGGCATACTTTGTTTCAGTTTTTGCACAAGCAGAACAGCTGCCAGGCTGAAATTCTTAGTTTTACAAGCTTTTTTTCTTTTGTTTACCTTTAGATACTTAATTAATTTTTTATATTTTACGAAGATATTACTAAAAAATGGCTGTAAGGACTTAAATACTTCAACTTTGAATCCTTGATTTCTTATTCCAAAATATTATTCCGTTTATCCACCGGACTGAACAGCGGCATTAGTCAGACCCATGACAACACTTTCTTGTGATTCACAATGGTGCGATAACGCGGGTACAAGGAGCACCTGCGATTGAGGAGGCCCCAGGGGGTGAGAAAAATCCCTCCTCACCCCCCTAAAATCGCTTCTCTCTTCCTAGCTTTCGTTCTGCACAGAGGGAGATTACGCAGTTGTTTACTGAAACTCGCACTTCATCGACGCGTAATAGGGTTGACCGACCAGTGAATGAGCACTTCATCTTAATTTCATTCGCAAAAAATCATATCTGTTTAAAGTTTTTATTTTTTTGAACTTGGTTTATTGCACTTTTTTTTTAAATTCAGTTTCAAACTGATTTATAGGTAAAAGTTCAAGTAATTTTATTGGCAGAGAAAGAAGCTGTCCCGAAACTCATCCTTAAATGAATTTCTAATGCCATTTTGTATGCATTCATAATCTTAGTCATTCTTGTTGTCGCAGGAGAATTTTGCTTGGCTTTTTGGTAGTCGTTGAAATTGTTTAATTCCTGTGTTTAATTTCATCCTGCAAGTTCGTGAATATGTAAATAAAATCACTTACGTGTAAAACGAAAATGATTCTTGCATGAATATCTGAGAATATGTTGGAATACCATGGAATATTATTATTTCTTAAATTAATTAAAATACTCAAACTTAAATTTCATGGTATTATACCATGGAATTTAAGTTTGAATTCAAACATTCGTTCTGGGTATCTTTGAGCAAGTCCGGCATATTTGCATCACCTCATATTTTTTAGTTTATTTGGTTTAGACTTAGGAAAAAAACTGAAGCCCCAGTGATGCCTTCTTGCTGGCGAGATCATAAAATAAAATTTCTGCTCTTCATGATTTTACAGTATAGTGAATTTAGGACAAAGTGAAATGATAAAATATTTACTGTTTTTAGCGCCACCTATCTGGTAATAGTTTAACTGCGAAGAAACACATGTAGCCTATTCCAGTCTGGAAAAAAAGTTAGCCCCGAAGATCAGCATTACAATATATTGTAATATTTTGTTGTAAGTCAAAAATTATTTTTGTTATTATAAAACGATGAAGTTCTTGTTATTAACATTTTAAATATTAATTGAGACCTACTAATGTTCGGTGCACTATTTATTTATGAGTTATTCATTATCAAGCTTATTTTTATTTTAATTTTTTTTCACAATTAGTGAAATGCGTGCAGGGCAAAGTGAAATAGTTCATTTCGTTTACTTATTTAATAATTTATTACAGCCTGAGTAAAATTTTTAAGGCCAATAAAAATTATGAGAAATCGGAAAAGTGAAATTAAACGGATTTTAATATCATTGTATTATTAATTTTATTGTAACGCGACACATAAGTAACGCGAAAGACAGGATTTGAAAACTACGCAATCGCCAGAAAAAGAGTGGTATATTTAAAAGTTAGTATTTCAGCCTGAGTAAAAACTGAACGATGCCAACAGTATTGTAGATTGGGGACACGTTTACGCATGGGGAACTTTTAAGCAGTGCCCCCCTTTTTTTAAACGAATTATAACTGGAGAGCCAACAGTTATAACATATTGATGCTGCTTTCTAGCAAATACCCTCACAAGTTTTTAAGCATCAGTCGATTTTCGGTCTAGCATGCAGAAAGAATAATCTGTCTTTTACCAAATCGAGTAAATTTTGAGTTGAACGTTTTGAAGCTTATTGTGAATAAATAATACTTAAATAAGAAAGAACAAATACATAAAAGTTAGTGGAGTTTTATCCTTTTTTGAGAATTGTATTTGTATGAACTGAAATGTTATTGCATTTTTTGCACGTTGAAAATAAATCCAAACTAGGCGACGGGGCAAGTTTACGCGTTGACGTCTGAGCAACTTTGCGCTGGGTCTTATTTCTATACGTGCCCTGACGTGTTTTTTTTTTTTTTTTTTGCTCCGAACTGTCTCAAAACTTTTTAGTATTTTCAGGCTGTTTAGTTTTGAAAATAACCATTTAATTTTTAATTGAGTTACAAATTCGTATCTTATACATTACAATCATATAGTGCCGTCCAGTTTTTACTTTATACACTACTCAGTCTGTAATAAATTTGCTTTATTTTAACGATAGAAAGACATTATGTTCAAAACACTAGCCTAACCATGTTAGGTGTGAAAATTCAATGGCTCCCAACTTGTTCGTACACTTGGAAATTTTTTAGTAAAACCAAAATAACGCGAAACTGAATTCGAATATGAAGTCCAATATTTTTTCACATCATTCCTATGTCATTGTAAATGAGACCCTGTAGTTTTTTTCAAAATATTGACGGATCTTCTTTTTGAAATGGGTCAAAAAACGAAGAGACAGAGAAATAATACGCCACAAAAGTCATCGTACACTCAATAATTTTCGAATAAATTCCTGATTAAAATTATCATATGTCGTTTTTTTATTATTTTTGCATTATATTGACCCTTAAAAGTCATTTGGATTTAATTTTTTGTTTATTTATTCCTTAATATTGTGCTTATTACTTTAAAATGGCTTGTATTCGTAAAAAAGCACAAACACCACTCGAAATTTGAATTTTATCCTCACAGTAGCGGTAAATTGGTTTGAAATGGCTCTAAATTAGTTAATTGATTTCATTCTATAGTAAAGTGCTTGATAAAATGCTTTAAAAAAATGAATTGGACCGACAACAAGTTAAGAAAAGGTCAACCGGCAAAGTTGACAAAGCGTGATCGGAGATTTACAGTTAAAAAATTTATGAAAAATACACATTTGAGTGCTGTAAAAGTTTCTGCAGAGTTAATTGAAAATTTTTACTTTGAATTTTGACATAAAATTGATCGTCAAGTTCTCTGATTAGCTGGATTAAATTGGACATCTTCCCGCAGAAATTTTCTTGGCCGTGCGAAAAACAGAAAGCTTACGCTTTTCGTCGCAAAATCAATGATAAATAAGCTCAAAACGTTTTGGAATTACGTCTTACTTACAGATAAAAATGCATTCAACATTTTTGATTGAATTGTTGTACAATTGTAAACATAAGAAAAAAAAATAGGAACTTAATCTTAAGAACTTAGTATGACCAGTTAATCAGGATGGGGTGAAGGAGCTCTTGTGTGAATGTGCATATCAGCATCAGGACTTAGTAGTTTGGAATTTTTTGATGAAATAATGAAGCATGCTGTTTAATTAAATATTTTAAAAACCAATTTTAAACTCTCAGCCGAAAATTTGGTTATCGGAAACAACTTTGTTTTTTATCAAGATAACGATAAGAAGCACACGGTTTTCAACGTTTGCGTCTAGTGTCTCAAAACTTGTCTTAAAGTTTAGAAAATACCGCTTCAATCTCCAGATTTGAACTTAATGTAACATATTTAGAGACATCTGGAGGCTAGATTACGAAAATACGGCTTTGAAACAAAAATAGAGCTAGAAACAGTATGGCTCGATGTGTGGTTGAACACTTGCTCAGAAATTACACAAAAAAAGAAATAAAAAAGAATGAAATCTATTCTCAGACGTTTAAATGGTGTTGTTGATGCTGCATGATATTTTACTAAATAATAACTTAATAAAAAACAAGATTATTCAATAATATATAGACATTTTTTAAAGTGTACGAAGACTTTTGTGAGATAAAATTTCCGGCGCTTTTTGGTTTTTGATTTTTAAAAAATTAAGTTTTAATATTTAAAAAAAAATCATGTAGCTTTGTAAAAAATTGATACTAGATCTTATAATTAAATTCCTATTCCGAAATATTAATTCTAACCATTGGATAGGGTCCTATTTCATTGAAAGTCGTAGGTGTACGAACACTTTTGGGAGCCACTGTAAATGTGCCCCGTGACCCGTGCCAGGGGCAAGTTTACACAAGCGACTTGGAGTTAAAAATATTTTTTTTAACGTTTAAAAACACAAACTGAGCATTAACTGAATATAAAAAATTTGACTCGTTTATCTGCTTCATAACACCGCAATGTCTAAAATTTCCTAAGTTAAAATATAAAATTTAGAAAATTCATTGAAAAAAATCTGCGTAAACGTACCCCGGTATAACCTATTTCTTAAAAATTAAATGTCAGAGCCTTAATACTGAATAGACCAACTAGGCTGTGGTCTAGGTCCCCACTTTTCAGGACCCCCAAATGGCTTTTTTTTTAACCAATAGCTAAAACTGTTTTCGAAAATGACTAAAATTGCAACGGTTGACTACATAGGACCCTCGAAAAAGTATATGGCCTAGGACCCTCTGATATCTTAATCGGACCCTGCCTAATGTAAATACACTGGAATAAATATTACCGCAGCAAACAAAATTGTGGAACCCTTTCAACTTGAAGTTTTGTCATTAATTTCTTCGAAGTTTTGATGCTTTTTATGAAGATGTTGAAAGGTAAGGTGTTAACTGATCGTGAAAGGGGGCAGATTGAAGTTTTTCTTAAACGGGGATGAGTAACCGATAATCATACTATTGCAACAAAATTAGGAAAACCGAAAACTGTAGTTAACTTTTTTTTTAATTGAAAGGTAATTACGGTAAAATAACATTGGAGGAAGATCTAAAGAAAACAGTAGTTTGAAAACTTACATCAACTGGAAACTGGCGAATCCAGGGGGTTGGCTATGAGCTGCAACCGCCCCCAGACCAGAACTAAATTCTTTTTTTTTCTTGCCCTTTTTTAAAATATCTATCAATTCTTGAAAATGTTCCTCCTTTCTAGTTGTTTTTAACTATTAGTTTATGATTTTTCAGCTTTTTTTCTTCTATTTCGTTACACCACCTGCAACTGACGCCACGCGAAATTTGTTTGCACCCTTAAACAAAATTTGAAAATGTTGCCTTTAAATTGCTTAGCAATGGTGTCTAAAATGCACGATTTTTTTTTTTTTTTTTTGAGTTTTAATATACATTGATATTTAAATTTTAAAATTTCAGCTTTGAATACTTTTAAATGAATCCACCTTTGAATACTTCAAGTGTGACTCAAAAAATTTCATTAGCCACTAACACCCTTATATAAACAGATGATGAAATTATAGTTAAAAAAAAATAATTTGAATTCTGACATTTTGAACTCAAATTATGTATTTCGCAATCGCGAGTTGCGACAGGACCCTATTCATTGGAGTTATTGTTTCTAGAAACGGCTCCTGTCCCCCAAGCTTGCCCCTCCTCCTGGGTGGTTACGTGTGTATAGTTGTGTCTGCGTAGGCGCGCGTGCATGCATGTGTAGGCATAGACCTGTGTGCCTACACATGCGTGTGTGCATAGACCTGTGTGTATGCACGTAGGCGTGTGTGTACCGGACATGGACGCCTCCGACCAGGAAAAGCGGATAGCTCACGAGCGGGGGACAGCCGCCTGCAGAGGCTGGTGGGCGGTGGTTCTGCAGAGCCGCTGATCCAAGCTGAAAAAGGAACCACAACGTCAAGGATGGTCAAGTGAGAATAATAAGCAATCGTGATTGTTCAAAAAAAAAAAAACCGCGTTTACATCAATGAATTTTGATGATGTCAAGGAGTCATAAAATTTTATTGACCTCATCCGCCCCCTTAACAAAATCCTGCCTGGATTCGCCACTGACAAGAAAAGAACTCAACCAGAAAACTTATTCAGACTGTAGGTTTAAATATTTGCCAAAAAACGAGTATATAACACAATTAGAAGATGTGGAAGTTTTATTTATGCAGCACAATTCGCTAAACCTCAGTTACTAAATAGACCCAAAATAGACTCTTTGAACTTCAGACTCACTTGTAGAAAATACTAGGAACACCTCTCCTCTGCTTCGTGGCAAGAGATAGAAGTAGTATCTCTGGTAGGTGCTGGGTGCTGCTATACAGCAAGAATTAGAAAAAAAATTCCATGGAAGTGTTCTACCTAGGATCTGAACTTCAAATGCGTTTATCTCAAAACATTAATAAGTTTCACTTACATCCCCCAGATGTCAAACCTTAAACCGCGTACAATCAAATCCGCGTAAAATAAAATCGCGTAAAGCGAAAGTCTACTGTACTACATAACACTCAATGCTAAGGACATGCATGATAAAAATTACCACAATTTTCTACCTTTCTTTCATCCCGCATGCTTATGGACGATCGTATTATTTACTTTAAGGACTTTTGTTTTGTTCGTCTTTAAGGAGAATTACGTCTGCAGCGGGTTCGGTTTTAATGAGGTATGGTTTTAAAATTACAGGTTTCTTTTACTAAAACTGTTCGTTTTCGTTCTATAATGACCTTATCCCTCCGGTAGCAGAACCAGCGGCGCTACGCTGCGACGCGATGCTCGCCGCAGATTGTTGAGATCGTCTGCAACAGACTATTTCTGAGTTGAAAGATTTTTTTAAGAAGCGGTTCTTCACGAAACTCGAATTTAAAGCAGAAAAAAAGAAGAAAACAAACAACAAAGTTTTTACAAAGTTTAAACATAATATAAACGTAGGCAATATTTAACTATATGAAAGAAAATGCGAGAACACGCGCCGACTTTAGTTAATTTATTAGTCAGAAAACTTCTCTGCCACATGATACGATTATTTTTCAAGGAATTTGGAAGTGTAAAAGGCCGTAAACGCAAAAGTGAACCCTTTACCAAAGGAAAAAAAAAACATTTTTAAACATAAGTACATAAATGTAAAAGTTTCTTTAATTTCAAGGAACGACGATCAAAAAAAGAAATATTTGAAAAATCAAGATAAAGCTCACTAGAAACTCAAGAGAAGGGCTTAAGCTGTGCCCACATATAAATTCCCTCCGAGGTTGAACAGTAGAGTGGTTCGCAAAAATTGATTCTTTTATTTCGGAATCTCGTTAACTCTCAAAAGTTGTAGTTTGTATTCTCCAATGGGAAGAAAAATTAAAAAAAAAAACTTCTAAGTTGACATCTTCAGCTAGCGGACAAAGCTGAAAATTTGAAAAAAATATGTTAAAAATTGAAAATTTCAGAAAATAATAGAATTAGTTTTTTTCTTGGATTTTTTTAAAACGCAACACCCATAAGTTGTCAGTCAGTATGTAGCGTAGTTTGAACCTAAAAATTATGTTATAGCTTTTACATAAGATTTCAGTTGGGACTTGCAGACTTTATACTGACAATTTATGGCTGTTGCCGTATAGAAATATGAAAAAACTAATTTTATCATTTTTTAGAAAAGTTCAATTTTTAGCATATTTCTTTCCAACTTTCAACCGCATGCGCGAACTGAAGGCATAGATCTTAAAATAGAATAGATGTGCCTTCTCCCCACTTTTCTCCTCAGAGCGCGCGTCAACATCCCCCGTTGGACATCACGTGATAAAGGGACACCCCTCACGAGAAACTGTTTCCCTTATCGAAGAGAATCGCTTTGCGCCGCGATCATTTCCACAATTAAGGGAAATTAAAGCATTTAACCCATGTGTTAAATGCTTTAAACATGGGTTAAACCCCCCCCCCCCCTTTAAGCATGGGTTAAATTAAAGCATTTTACCCATTATTAAAGAAAAAGGGAACACTCTGTCCCTCGCGTAACACCTCATATTTTTTCACTAAAAGTAATAATTAAAAAAGGTAACTTTTTTTTTTTTTTTATTAAGAAATCGCAAATGTATTTGTACTTTTGCAAAAAAAGTTCTTTATCACCTTTTTAATGAAATGCGGGACAAAATGACAGCTTTTTCATGGAATGGTCCATTAGATATTTTCCCATCATAACTTTTGAAGCAGGCGCACAAGCTATTTAAACTTTTTTTTCAAGTGCTTTAAATACTGAGTAGAAATAGACGTCTTCAAAAATTTTAAACAAAAATTTACCTTATAAATTTTCTTTTATTTTAATCAAATTTTTCAAATACAGATAAATAGTTTCAATGCGTGCTTTTTCCCACAACTTTTGAAGCCAGTTCAACAATTTAACAAAAAACCCTATCCAAAACCATAAACCAGTTAGAAATACAAATGTAAATAGTATCGAATATCAACTCAATTAAATAATATTCTAATATTCGCATGCGTTTCGCACCAACACTATATTAGCCAAACCAATAAGTTTGGTTTGTTCCTAATTTTTAAGCAACTTCAGTGTTTTTTTTTTTAAGCACTCAGAAAATAAATTCATTTGCAATTATAAGCTACATGAATGGTCATTTGACTTCCACCCCCTCCCCAATTTTTCTTTTCTTCTTTTTTTTTTCGTCCCACAGAATATGATAATTTTGACAATTTAGACTCGAGGGTGAAGAAAACTAGTGATTATTGTCCCTTAACAATATTAATTTTGTTACTTTAATACTTATTGGTCTTTTTGAATTATTTTCATTGTTTGAATTGACTGCGCGATACATTCTAATCTAAATCTTTAGTAACGATTAATTTTATAAACTTTTTAACGAGAAAATCTGCTGCTTCTGTTTCCAACATATGCTTATTTAAACTTAGAACAAGAAGTTCCGACTAGAGCTAAACGAGCCTACTTTCCCGTATACCCATACAACTTTCTAGTACCTGATCAATATTCACAAAAATAGCTAAAATCACAAATTGTTTCAAACCTTTTTTAAATATCTTAAACTGATTTCCAGGAATAAAATATTCCTCACTCATCTAATTAAAGAAAAAAAAAAAAAAAAACGAACGAATAAAATAGCAGCATCTTGTAAACAAAGCAGATAATACACTTTTTTCCATTAAAAAAAATTCTTTAACAGCTTTCAAAACGAAAAAATTATAATTAAAATTAATAAGCTCATTAAAATAAATACATCATATAAACAAAAAAATCGTTTCTTTTTCCCCTGTTGCCAAAAAATATTTTTTTTAATGAATTAATGCACTTACCAAAATAAATAAAAACAATAAAATGTCAACTTAAAAAAATAATTTTTATTGTCAAAAAAAAAAAAAAAAAAAATTGTCTGCGCATATCTTTATGTAGAAACATAAATGACTTCGAGTTTATTCGCCGAAAACTGAATACCTAAATTAAAACTTTAGCGTGAAAATAAAAACAAGTCATATCAACAATAAGTATTTCACAGTTAAAACCATAGCTGCGAAGTCGGAGTCAATCTCATTTTGGGATAAAGGAGTCGGAGTCGAATATCCAAGAATCGGAGTCAGTCATTTGTCCTCCGTGTATAATTTTTTGCCAAAGCTACGAAGTCAGAGTCGAAGTCGGGAAGTAGGAGTCCGATTAATTGTCGGGCACAGGAGCCGGAATCGGAGTCAGGTGCCCCTAAATTCTCAGAGTCGGAGTCTGGAGTTTGGCGTCAAGAGCTATTTCCAACAAAATTTGTTTTGAAGTAAATCCGCCTTCAAGTACGGAATCTACATTGACTTTCAGTTTCCCGTAGGCGCTAATGTTAAAGGATTTGAACTGTTCAAAATTGAACGGAAAATTGTTCAGATCAAAAGGATATTTTATGTATAAGTTTTTCATCAAAAGCTTTTCCCTGCAAAGTTTGTTTCAAGCAAATTCGCCTCACAGTTCGAAATTGCCTTGAATATCTCCGTAGGCGCTATTGTTAAGTTTTTTTGAACTATTTTATTTATTTTTGACTTTTTTTTTTGTTCTTCGCGATATTTTTAAGATGCATTAAGCCTTTTTTCGTGCTTTTTTCTTCTTTTTCTGACTTTTACTGGGAAAGTAGGCTAAAAAAACGGAATTCGAAATTTTTCTCATAACTCTTGTGATCTCATGAGTAGCATTATATTTTTGTGTTTTACTCTCAAAACTTTTTCACATTCTCGCTCAGTTGTTCTTCACAAATGTACATATTTCAATGGCTGCAATCTTGCAATAAAGTATCAAACTTGAATGTGTCCCAAAATTCTTAAATTTTATTAGATCTATTTTTTTATTTGTTGTAGTTAAGACTGCGTTGCAGTCATCGCAGTTCACAACAGAGTGCACTTGCCGGACAAAAAATCCAGCGTAGTCAGAAACATCATTAATATACTGCGTCATGTTAATTGAGGTGATTTCTGAATTTTCCAAATCGTCGTCAAAGGAATCGGAAGAAAAGCCTTTCTTTTAAAGCATTTTTGTTACGCTTCAAATTTAATCTTAGCATTTGAAGGTTGTCAAAATCAGCGCAATTTGAAGAACTATACTCTTTAATTTCCGTATGAATGAATAATCTTTTTTTCGCACTTCGAAATTGTCCGACGATTATTGTTGAATCCCCCCTCACAACCTGATCGCACTGAAAAAAGTTTCAAGGTGATCCTGAGTAAGCTTATAAGTCATTACGCAGTTTAGAACTGGAATTCAAGCACCTACATACTTTTCATATGTTCCCAGCACACTTTTCATAGAAATTAGGAAACCTAAAAATCTAGTTTTTCGCGGACATACTATAACTAATTTTCCATCGCTTGTTTTTAGTGATTTAATATAATGCTCGGCATCTACAATAAATTGCTTAAAATATTCTTAATTTCGACTCTGCATGGGGACTTTTTTTGCCTTTAGCAGAAAGAAAGATTTCTGTTACTCACTATGTCTTTATTTTTTAATAAAATTAATCAAACCCTCTTTCGCTAGAAAATCTCAGATTCACACATATAGAGATTTCTCACATAAGTATAATGAAAAATCTTCAGACAATCCTATACTTTTAACTACGCTTCGCATTGTTATATCACTGCTGCCCGAGAAGAGGGAGACACGATGTCCCTTGATCACGTGATTCTCGGAAGAATCATGATGACCCCACTTTCTTCGGGCGAAATACGCTGCGCTGTAGGAGAAAGGCCTATCTATCCCTTTTAAAGATCTATGACTGAAGGTGGGCAACTTTTTTTTTTTCCAATTGAGGATACCAAACTACAACTTTTGAGAGGTAACGCGATTCCAAAATAAAAACAATCGAACCACCCTATTGAACAATGCCATCACGAGATGGATAACTGAAAGGATAGTACTTAAAGCGAGTTGTCGTAGCGCGGTATTATTTTTAACCAATAAAAAAGAGACATTATCGCCACTTTTGGCGACCTGGACTTGAGTATTTGGTATCTATTTTCAATGAAATGTTCGCCAGTTAGCGTCTGGCGACCACTAATTTAGAGCTTTTTTACCAAGGTGCTAAGCTTTTCGTAGTTTGGTATTTGTAAAGCTGCTTAGCTTCTAGTGCTTCAGTGTAATTTTTTAAATAACGCATTTGATTTTCAGATATTCCTTGGTGATAATGTACATCTCGGAGTCAGACATATAGTCTAACCACTTTATTTGTTTAAATGACACAGTTTCCCGACATGGTATTTTCTTGGTTATTTTCGAAAATCCGAAAAATTTGAAAATCCGTGCTACCTATGACCCCAAATTGTTCGTATTTTTGTCGCTCTTCTGTATTGCGTAAAATATTGCAATGTAGAATGGACGATTTCCCAATCGGCAGTATTACCAACTTACTTTTTAAAAACGAAAAGTAGAAAACCGATATGAAAACCTTACTAACAGAGTGTAGAACGGGCATTCGACAGTTTTTTGTGATGTCAAATATATTCAAAATATAAAGCGGTGTAAATTTATCCCATGTGGTTCAAGGTTTTGGTAAATGACTGTACGTACAAATAATATGTGAGCAATACTGCAAATTACGTAAAGCAGTAGTGCCTAACCAGACCTGCCATTATTGACCCCCCCCCCCCCCGGATTTGAAAAATTAATGTTTTTACACATAAGACGGCGTGTTTTTTGTTGTTTTTCCGAAAAAATTACATTGAGTGCATACCTTTCCCAAACTCCCCATATCCATGGAAAAATTCGAAATGACTGGCCTGAGCCCAACCTGCTTTTACCTCGCGGGTTAGAAGACATTTGAAGTTTTTCTAGATAACATCGAGAAAGATGGACAAACTTATTACATTTGCGGTCATTACTTGATACTGCTGTACTCATGTGAAGTTTGCAGCGATTTTCCCCAAACCAGTTTCTTTTTTTTTTTCTATTTAAGCCTGATACTTTACGCAAAACGATGGGATGAGTGGAGAAAATTTGGGCTCCAAATTTGTAACATTGTGACTATTTGCAAGCATCTTGGATATTGCGAAGAAGTGTTTCGATTTAAAGTAATTTCTGTGTCCACAGTTGTTCAACTATGCGTGGGAGGAAGGGGAAAAAAAAAACTTCCGAGTTTAAAAAACTATTACTTGGAAATATTTTCATTTATTTATTATTATTATTATTTATTTTTATTTTATTTTATTTTTTTTTTATTCATTTTTTGCACGAAAGAGCAAAGTTACAAGTAGACAAAGACTGTTAACGGAATTGTCATATGCATTTTTTGTGCGTACAGAATTCAATTACAAGTCGAAAAACATCTAAAATCTCTCAATTATAAATTACATTCTGAAAGGATATGCTGTTAACGATATTTTCTTTGCGTACGCACATTCAACTATAAGTAGAACATTTTGTAAATTGATAAGTTTATTCTGAACAGGATGTACTAACACAACTGTTTCGTATGGATGAACTCAGAAATTGAAAAATTTAAAACTTTTCTTCTTGTGGAACGTTGTGCAGCCGGAGTGAACTGAAAAGAAAAAATAGATGCAGAGATAAAAAGCGTTCTACCTGCTTCTTTCGACGCGCATGTGCATAACTTTGTTTAGGTAAAATCGTTCAACAATTCATCTGCTGTGAAGCCTTCGTGGTGCAACTTCTATCGCAATCGGCGTTTAACCGAAAGGTTTGTGGTTCGAGCCTACTTGGAAGAGTGATATGTTTATTGATTTTGTATTTCTTGAATTTTCAAATACTTCAACTGAATTTTCAAATACACAAGAGTTTTATGTACTTGAAAAGTCGAATATATACTGTAATTAATGTCTGCTTTAAACCTGTACAAAAGTATTTTACGAATATGATTTAATCAAAATTTTGAATATTTGTAATTTGGTTATTAAAAAAAAATGGCAGTGGCAGGACTGGCAGACAGAAGCTATGCTTTTATTGAATAACATTAACTCATAATGTTGAAGGTTTTTTGAAACAACAAATCGAATTAATTTTCAGTTAAATTTAGGAATTGAACATTATCTTCTGCAACGTTATAAACTTATGTATATGTTATTCAAAAACTTCTGTCAGCCAGCACCCACAACTGCCTTTTTTTTTCCAGCTTTAAAAATGCCTTTTGACATTTTCAGTGGAGTGAAATTCATCTTGGTGGAGGGAAACATACAAAAATAGTAAAGAACTACAAAATCGAACTTTCTATAGAAAGAAAAAGAAAAAAAAAATCGAAGCTGACAGGGAAAGAAGAAATGTTGACATTTTGAATAAAAAATATAAAAATTATTCAAATGTAATACATAAAAAAAAAACAATTGTTTTATCACCCTGTTCCATTTTCCACGACACTATGTAGTTTTTCAAAACACAAAGCGTAAAAATAAGCTTGAGTTAATCTTCTGGACGGCATTCGACGAGTTCCAGAGTCGGTCTTTTGATGTCAAAACCAGTTTTTTTATGTGTCATGTGTTTTAACTCTTATTTTGTCGTAAAAATCCCCAAAACCTGTCGTTATTTAAAGCATAGAACATCATTCAAAGTAATCAGTCACTTTTAATTGTATTCAAAGTAATTAAAAAAATATTTATTGGATTTAAGACATAGAATTTCATTAATAAAAGCATCTCGGTATACAATTAAAAGTCATTAAATTGTTTCAATTTTATAAACAGGACTTTTTAAAATAGATAGCCATTGTAATAAATAATGGGAATTAAACAATTGTACTTCTGTATACCTTGTAATAAAAAGGAGAAATAATTGTTCAATCCTTTGATTTTACTTTAAAAAGCAAGAAAAAAATTGATTATATTTTAAAGAAAAATTACTTTTGGAAAAAACAATTATCCATTAACATAACGATAAACAGTTACAAAATGTATAATTTAATAGCATTCAGGATCAAAATTGCCTAATGACATTCCACAGAAAATTAACAATGTTAAAAATCTATCAATATCTAACTGATTTCAAAGTTTTGATTGTGTATGCCCAAAGTTCGGAAAACTCTTGCAATGAATAATGAAAGCTGAACATAGTGGGCAAGAAATAAAAAGATTCTCATATTAACAAGCAACCTCAGAAAGAATGCTATTTTTAAATCCTTTAAAATGAGCAAAACCAACATGTCATTGCAAAATCACTGAAAATATGACGGAGAAATGGTAATTTCTGAACTTCGTATGCAACTAAAATTTACTTGAACACTGAGAACAATTCTGCATTGCCCACATTCATGAAGAGATTTTACTTTTTGAACTAACTAACTTAACAAGTTTTTGATGGTTTTGACGAGCAGGTTTTTGATGTGACATAAATCCATGGTTAAAACTGTATAAAACCCGTCACGTGTCGAGATCGTAACAACCCTGCTGTGTACTAATATTCAATCCTTGACACTAGGAACAATCTTCCGTTTCTAAAGGTTAAAATTTTTAGTATCAAAATTAAATAAATCTGTCCAAAAAAAAAAAAAAAAAAAAGAGAATCATGTCCTATTAGGTAAGATATATCAAATAAATTCATTTCCTCAACTTGCTACGCATTATACTTCCAAACCTTTAACTACCAAATGTTTACTTGAAAAAATATTAGAAAATGAAAGCAAATTTTCAATGTGTTACGGAAATGTAGGATTGGAATCTCAGCAAACATTCCTTCCGCTATAAAGCATCACAACTGAAGAAGTAAAATGAATGAATGATCGAAGTTAAAAGCAGTTTTGATAAAATATTGTAAAAAATTTCTTCATTGAAAGTAGAATATCTAAAGCTTGCAGGCATTGCATTTTATTAAAAAAAAAATTCCCGTAATTGATGCAACGCAAAACAGAAAGGGGTGTGAATTAATATCAAAAATTAAAAACGAAAATAATCATTTATAACTTTAAAAAAAAATCGCTTGTAGCCTTTTCTTTTTTTGCTTGAAAAATAAAACGCTTTCAATTTCTGAAGCAAAATCTCCCAATCAATTAATCTCTTACCTTTTGTCAGTGTTGAGTTTGAAGAAAGATTTAGTGATGTTCTTTGGTGGATACAGGATTTCATTTTAGGGGGAGGGGGAGTCATGGCTAGGAGGTGATAGTGGACTCAAGCAGCATTTTCTGAAAACAGTCTGAAATTTTCGGAAACTATGAGGGAGCTCGACACTCCCCCCCCCCCCCACCACCACCCTCTTCACGTACAAAGAATTCAAATTTGCATACAAAAATCATAGAAATAACCAGTTTTAAAGTTTTTTTTAATGTTTTTTTTTTTTTTTTGTTTAGAAAGTTGTCACTGACAGCCCTAAATTTTCGAAAATTTCGGATTACGAACACCCCTCGGTCATGCTTCAGAATGGAGTCGCACGTTTCTCACGCAATTTTCTTGAATTTAGATGAAGTTTAATTAAAACTATAATAATTAAAATAAATCACTTGACTTGACTTCTGGGATTCATCTTGTGAAAGCCGTGAAGGAACATAATGATATTTCCTGTTCTAATGATGAAAATTGAATTTGTGCTGAAAACAAAGTTTTAACCCTGTTCAGATTTACATAGCGACTTAAGATATCATAGGCAATCTCAAATACGAGTTGACAAAACGTATAGGGCTTGTTGAGATTTGTAGTGGAACCCGAAAGTTATAGTATCTGGGTCTGAAGTGAAGGATTGTTTAGCACAAAAGTTGTGGTTAACATTAACTAACTAACATAATTAAAATTTTATTATGTATTAATTACGATGAAATAAACATTAAGATAATGGCTTCTTACGAAAATCACTGCACTTTTTTGGATTTTATGTACTGATATCTCCGTAAAAAAGGTTCATTTCATTCGTCACATGCATCTTGTATGCAGAAATAAACTATTAAAAGTTCACTTAAAAATGAGGCG
Source organism: Uloborus diversus (assembly GCF_026930045.1). Taxonomy (NCBI): domain Eukaryota; kingdom Metazoa; phylum Arthropoda; class Arachnida; order Araneae; family Uloboridae; genus Uloborus; species Uloborus diversus. The sequence continues at coordinate 62,304,437 of NC_072739.1, read as the reverse complement.
AAAATCTAATTTTAAAAATTAAATATTTTATGAATGTAATTCGAACATTGATAAATACTCACAGACTGATTCTTTTCAGTTCGAAGGTGGACGAGGACGTCCTAGTCTCAGAGTCTGATACCGGAACTTGGGATATGTTTCAATCGGATTTGGGTTCATCAGTTTTTTTTTTTTTTAAACTTCGCAAAAAAAAAAAAAAAAAAAAAAAAAAAAACAATGTTTTGTCCCCGCAAAGCTTTGTTGTTTCTGTAATAGGTAGCCCTTTTTCGACAAAACGTTTTTTTCAGTACAGTTTCAGTCTACGAGGCGCTAATTTTCGGAAACCCTCGTATATCGAGGTTTCACGCAAACACGAAACTAAAATTTTACATTTCTTGCACGACACAAAATTCAATGCAAAGTATTGTCGCAGATTCAGGGGGGGGGAGCATCGCAAACCTCATGACCCGCCATCCCAAAAGAATTTAATAAAAAAATTACGTTTTCTTATTTTTTCGATCAAGTTTTTTATTCTTTCGACCAAACATTCAAATACTGTCATGGGTTGGGGGAGGGGGGGTCATGACCCCCGCCCCTTGTATCCGTCACTGGTGATATTTCCACTTTGCTAAACAAAATAATATTATTATTGAAGTGTTAAGAAGGAAGTTACAAAATTAACTTAATAATCACTCATATCAAGAATAAAATCGTCTGCTGTTCTTACATCTTTATCTTTACTAATAATAAAGCTGAAAGTCTCTCTGTCTGTCTCTCTCTCTCTCTGTCAGGATCTCTGTGACGTACATAGCGCCTAGACCGTTCTGCCAATTTTCATGAAATTTGGCACAGAATTAGTTTGTAGCATGGGGGGTGTGCACCTCGAAGAGATTTTTCGAAAATTTGATTTTGTTCTTTTTCTAATCGAATTTTAAGAACATTTTCCCGAGCAAAATTATCATAAGATGGACGAGTAAATTACCAAGTTATCATAACGTGGAACTGTAACATGGGCAAGCCAATTGGCGAGAAATTCATCATACATTATTTGTAAATATACCAGGCGAACCAAAAGACCTTTTAATTTTCTACTCCGGGCAAAACCGTGCGGGTGCCACTAGTAAAAATTAAAGTGCTTTGTGTTTACTTCACTTAGACTGAATTAATTAATCTATAACTTTCTTTAATGTTGTGGAAAAATTCATTTTGAAGATATTAAAATTTTTTGAATTATTAAAAGATATTATGCTAAAAATCCTTTTTTGAAGATTCTTCATATCAGCCTGATATTAAGTTTTCCCGAAAAATTTGAAATCGAATGTGAAAGTATTCAAATATAAAGAAACATAGAAATGATGTCATTAGATTGAGACATTTCAAACTGATAATGTTTGTCCGAATCAACGTTTTCTTCTGTTTTATAATTATTATTGTTGTATATATTTAATAATACGTAGTAACTGTTTCGCAGCAAACCGTTACTTCCAAAGTAAATACAGCGACAGATGACCAATAGATCAATGTACGTGATAACGGTCGCAATGACGAATTTCTAACTTTCTTAATGGCCGACGGACATCAGCAAAACGTATCACTGACCTTCACTTGACCAAGAGACAGGAATATAATAAAGGTTTCCCGAAACTCAGCTTGAATACTTCACCTGTTGCTAATCTCTACCCGGCAACATCCCCCCCCCCCCCTCTCTCTCTCCTTTGAATATACTGGTTGCTTCTTCGCTTAAGATTGCTTCTCCGGTACTTCCTCTCTTATCGGAATGGAAAACGTGTTACTTTTATTTTCCAGGAGACATACAAAATGGCGTATGACCAGAACATTTTACGGGGAAATTAACTTAACTGAGCATTAGACCAGGTTGTTGCTACAGCAAGTATCTCCTTTTAATGTCTGCTTTAAATAAACACTTTGTTTCATTTTCATTACTATTAGATGGTGTGATAGTTTAAAGTTTATTGTAGCGCAGGTACGAGTACCAAAAAAGAAAGAAAAAATGAATGAATTCGTTTCTCACAAATTAAAGTTTTCGCAGTCAATGATTGCAACCGTTTTTAAATATCGGATTTTAATTTTTGAACTGCTCTTTTTTTCTTTCTATTTTCTATGTTCTATAATTGATTACTTTGAGTTTCCAAAAGCTATATTTCAGTTTCTCTTTTAGATTTTTACACATACTAAATATCAGGCTAAAAAAAAGCGCCAAATAAATCGTAACGTTTTAAAAAGCATTAAATAATACACGAAACAATTGTCAAAAAAAAAAAAAAAAAAACTTACGCAGTAAGAACTGTACGCAATTGTAATACAAGTGTAATGTAAAATATACTGTCCAAAAATTGCAATATTAAGATAAGAACACCTATTTCTTTTAAAGCAGACAGAATGAAAATTGAAAACATATTCAAAATAAAATCTTTTAAATGTCCTTTGTGTAATACATTCTTAAGTAAGATATTATTTAAGGAAACCGTTCATGTTTACCATATCTACCGTATCTCAGGATATTGTTCGTATTTTTAACTAATAATTCGATTTTCAGTTAACTGAAAATCGAATTATTAGTTTAGTACTTGAATAATCTTCTAAACTAAAAATAATTATAAAATCATTCTGTTAGGGCAAACCTAACCTGGCAGCGTCGTTATGCCGTGGTCAGGATCTGCGCAGTCTTCACAATGCTGCCAAGTTAGGTTTGCCCCAACTACGCAAACCTATTTCTTTGGAATTAGACGAAAATTGACAGAAATGTTGGTACCTTAAGTTAAAATAAGAAATTAGACTTGATTAGTGCACAGAAATAAGCATATTGCAATTTTGCTTTTCTTTTTTGTTGATCCGGCAAAAAATGCTTAATATTTTCCAAATTTAAAAAAAAAATTAAAAAAAAAACATAATCAGGAAAAAAAATCCCTCTCAAACTTTGAGTTTCGATCTTTGTGTATTTATTGTTATAATAAAGTAACTTGTGCAGTGTATCGCCTTTTATTATAATTATAATTATTATTATTAACCGAAAGCACTGATACTGATTCTTAAACTACTGATCATCCTTTACCATGGTTTGAGGTCAAAATGTCGCCACCGAAATGTCGCGGGACAAAATGTCGCGGCCAAAATGTCGCCGGTCCAAAATGTCGCCGGGCCGAAATGTTGCTTGTCCAAAATGTCGCCAGGCCAAAATGTCGCTTGTCCAAAATGTCGCCAGGCCAAAATGTCGCCGGGCCAAAATGTCGCCGGGCCGAAATGTCGCCGGTCCAAAATGTCGCCGGGCCAAAATGTCGCCTGTCCAAAATGTCGCCGGGCCAAAATGTCGCCGGGCCAAAATGTCGCCGATCCAAAATTTTGCCGGCCCAAAATGTCGCCGTACCAAAATGTCGCCAGTCCAAAATATCGCCGGGCCAAAATGTCGCCGGGCCAAAATGTCGCCTGTCCAAAATGTCGCCGGGCCAAAATGTCGCCTGTCCAAAATGTCGTCGAACCAAAATTCGCTCATTCAGTTGGTAAGAAAAATGCAAATGTACAAAAATGCTGTTTAACACCAAATTTGCAGAATAAATGATTACTGCCTTTAATGAATGTCTTCGTTAAAAATGGGACTGAACTAACTGAGTTTCTTGATGAATTCTAAAAAGATTATTTCGTTTTGATTCGCAACTCTCGGCTGTTTTTCAGCAAACAAATAGAATACAAGCGTTACGTTATCTTATTTCTTGTGACTCGCTATCTACCAACTGTAAAACGTTCTAACGGCGTTCAGTTCTGACGTTCGAAAAATTTTTTAAAACTTTTCTTCAAGAATAGTGTGCGTTTGTATGTGACCGATTTTTTGGGGCCATTCTACGTCAAAACCTGTGGTAAGAATTCGAACGATACCCGCAAGTACCCATATATGATTTAGGGCTGCGTGGTTTTTTTGCGTCAATTCGTTCAAGATAGTGGAGCAACTGAACGTTTTCATCGATATGCGTGATTGTCATTGCTCCAAAAATGATGAACGGAATCAAATAAAATGTTAGGAAGCAGCAGGGGGACAGATTTTGGGGCCAATAACACCAGAGGGAGGGTGGAGCAATCGAATGTTTTTTTTTCCTTTCTTTTTTTTTTTATCTGTGACTGATATATCTCAAAAAGTAATACAGTAGACCCTCGTTTTCAGCAGGTTTATTTTACGCGGTTTCGATTATACGCGGTTGAAGATTTGACACCTTTATTTTATTTACGCAGATGAGTTTCGGTTTTACGCTGATGCGGCAATGCAAACAGGTAACATTTTCCTCTCTTTCAAAACCCAAGCTCCTATATATTGCAGATTACTAGTAACTAACTGCATTTTGGCGTGCTAATAATCGAACTTGGGTCCTTGGAGACATTTTATGCGATTGGTTCCTGAGCCTTTTCCATTATAGAAGTAAAGTGATTAAACTCACACAGTTCAGAACTCACTGGAAGAAGAGCTTTTAGGAGTGAAAAAGGAGGTCAAAACCAACGAGGATACCTACTCCGGTGACACACAACCAAAAACGCTCACATTGAAAATTTTGAACCATTCGTAGACAATAGAAATAATCTTTTTTCTGATTTGTTAGTAAAGGAAGATTTTATCAAGGAAATGACGCAAGTGGTCATGGATGCGTTAATGCTCAGCAAAGAATTAGAGGAAAAATTCTTAATGACTACCAAAAGACTATCATAGCCAGCTCTTCTTCATAAACAGAACACGAAATTAGTTTGTTTTCTTTATGCATATTATGCATAAAAATCGATTTAAGTACACATTAAACTTTTCATACAATTAGTCATCACTAGAATGAAGTATTTTTTTATCTACGGAACCTAATCCCTATTTTGAACCCATTCCCTATTTTTGATATTAGGTCTCAATTTACGCGGTTTCAATTTACGCAGCATTTCCGTGGAACATAACACCCGCGTAAAACGAGGGTCAACTGTACAAGGGTTAAGACAAAATGTGGTCTACAGGTATATCTTAAAGGGCGAGTTGCTCATTTATTTTTGGCTTCAGTCATCCCAAAAGGATGGATCACCGAATATTTTTAATCGTTTTATGTGACTGCTATATCTCAAGAAGTAATGCGAGGATTCATACAAAAATGTAGTATGCAAGTGAAATTAAACGAAAACAAGCCTTATTTTCGTTCTAAGTTGAGTTTCGTAATCGTTTACGTGAGTCAGTGTAATTAAATAAACAATGAAAAATATACTGAATTTAAATATGAGAGGTTGAGCAAGATATCAATAAAATCTAAATTAGCCGTGTATTCCTCTCATTTTTGTAGCACTTTAACTAGCGTGAGTGTTAAATAAAAACTGAGTTTGCATTCTTATACAATTTGCGTAGTAAAAATTCAATAATTAAAACAGCAATTTTTTCTGAGAGGGAAAAACTTATTTGTTTATTATTATTATTATCAGTATTCTTTTCTTTCTGAATTACCAAGCTATATTGAGCTAGAACTATTACTTTTTGAAACTCATTTTAAAAATAAGTCTAGGTCAAAATTGATCTGAATAATCTCATTGATATCAGTTATTTCACCCTACATTGTGAAAGTTTTTCTTTTCTATTTAAAATTGGAAAATGTGATTCAGCTGACAAGCGCTACTTCGCAAGCATGAAAGTATCCTCTTGAAAACCTCTAATAAAATAGCTGTTCTGAAATTGTCCCCCTTGATGTTCTATCGAATATATAAATTTCATGAATGTTGAGAATTGAAAATATTTGTCATCGCGTAGAGTCGTTTTTCAAAAATCTGAGTGAAAGACACCTGTTTTAGCAATTACGGGTTTCATTGATTTCAAAAGATTTGACGGTGAAGATTTCGACGTAATTTCAGAATTTTACTCATAAGACACAGTTTCCACGGCAATAATCTGTCATCTCTGTTAAACATTTGTTTTGCTGTCCCAAAATCCCGATCGCAAAGGACATACAAATGTCCTCTCAGAGGAAGGTCTCGAGCAGTCTTGTTAAACTTCTTCAGTTTCATTTCCAGAAAAACAGAAAAAGTCTCAGAACAGTTTTAATCTTACTTTAACCAACGTATATCTCACTAAAAACGTGCAGTTGTTTTTTTTTTTTTTTTTTTTACAGTTCTTAGGGTGATGTTAAAAAAATCTATGAGAAAATTAAATTTCATTAAGATACCTTTCTACTTGATTTCCACCCTGGCCCGTGATTTCGAATTTTTCTAGTGAAAGGGGAGAGGGAGGATAACGGGCATATAACCAATGCAAATTTCATAGGATTGCTATAAAAAGCACTTCCACTTGTATATATATATAAAAAAAAATCAAAGTCGGGGGCCATTCCGCCTGATCCCCTAAATTACTGACTTGTCGCTAAGGTAATAATATGCTAGAGTGAAGGAGTTATTTGTTTTTACTTCATTACGCCAAAAAATACAAACCGCCTATTCTCTTGCCATATTCACATAGCGCCTCACTATTCTTTCATTCGCCTTTAGAACAGTTTAGTTTTACTTCCATACCAATTTTTTGTCTGAATCCTTGCGTTACATCTTGATCCTTTGCTTTACATCTTGAGTATTATTATTAATCAGATTAAACGAGAAAGAGAAATCCGTTGCAGCAGCCTTTCGCATTTTTACGTTCTTAATACAGAAACGTATACAGAAAAACGTATGTTTTTCTGAAAACTATTAATTTTCTGGAATTAATCTGATGCTTACGAATTAAGACAGGAGAAAACGTTTGGAATTTTTGAAGGAACTTACTTTGAAAGGCAATTAATATTCTTTCGCAACTTTTATGCTGAAAAGCATCGACGTACATTTAAATTTTTCGTACCAATTGAACTAGCGAATTTTGGGCCGGCGACATTTTGGACCGGCGACATTTTGGACTGGCGACATTTTGAACCGGCGATATTTTGGACTGGCGACATTTTGGGCCGGCGACATTTTGGGCCGGCTACATTGTGGACTGGCGACATTTTGGACTGGCGACATTTTGGACTGGCGACATTTTGGACTGGCGACATTTTGGGCCGGCGACATTTTGGACTAGCGACATTTTGGACTGGCGACATTTTGGGCCGGCGACATTTTGGGACGGCGACATTTTGGGCCGGCGACATTTTGGACCGGCGACATTTTGGGACGGCGACATTTTGGACCGGCGACATTTTGGGACGGCGACATTTTGGACCGGCGACATTTTGGGACGGCGACATTTTGGACCGGCGACATTTTGGACCGGCGACATTTTGGGACGGCTACATTGTGGACTGGCGACATTTTGGACTGGCGACATTTTGGACTGGCGACATTTTGGACTGGCGACATTTTGGGCCGGCGACATTTTGGGACGGCGACATTTTGGGCCGGCGACATTTTGGACCGGCGACATTTTGGGACGGCGACATTTTGGACTGGCGACATTTTGGGACGGCGACATTTTGGACCGGCGACATTTTGGGACGGCGACATTTTGGGACGGCGACATTTTGAGACGGCGACATTTTGGGACGGCGACATTTTGGGGCGGCGACATTTTGGCCGCGACATTTTGGCCCGCGACATTTTGGCCGCGACATTTTGGGCGTATACCAGTGTCGTGCTACCTTAGACGCATTGTTTAGTTGTTCAAGCATAGCGAGAACGTTTAGTTTTTCTTTAATTCTCAGAAACATTCTCTTTTTCTTTCTGTTTTGACAAACTTCAGATGGAATTCTGCTCTTAGGTGTCATAAAATTTCATCAACTTTCGCATTTTGAACGAAAAAAAAAAACGGTAAATGCGGAGAAGTTATTTGTATACAGAAACAAAGCTATGTTCAGACTAGTACGGTGTGGGAACTTTCGCTGCCAGAGATGCTAAAGAGATGAAGGTCCATTCGCAAAAAAAAAAAAAAAAAAAAAAAAAAAGAAAAAAAAAATTTAGTATCCAATAATAAAGCCGATACTTTCACACCGCGATTCCCTTCTGAAAATTTGTGTTGCGGGCGAGAAATTCGCGTTAGATCTAAAATTATGTATTGGTGAAAAAATCGCGTTATATAGCCATTTCACGTAAGTCGAATTGCGTTGTAGTGGGAGTCGACTGTATGCATACATTTCAATATATTTACATAATTTGTTTGACTTATGATTGACAAAGTATTTCGTGAACTTAAATGCGCATATACGTTTCACATCAAGTTTTATTGAAATGTGTAATTTTTGTTAAAGTTTAACTGCTGAACTACTTGTTTAATTATTCTACACAGGTAAATTAAATTAAAATTACAAAAATTAATGAATGTTTTATTAGAGTTTTTTTATCAGCATACTATTAAAACATGTCAGGAAATAATTAGCGCGAAGTCGGGCTTATTGTTGTTATTATTATTATTATTATTACAACTACAATAATAATAATTATTATTAGTTATTAGTAGTAGTAGAAGAAGTAGTATCATTATTTTTATCACTATTATCAGTATCTTTATTTTCATTATTATTATTTTTTTATTATTACAACAACAATAATAATAATAATTATTATTATTAATAGTAGTAGTGAAAGAAGTAGTATCATTTTTTTTATTACTATTTTCAGTATCATTATTTTCATTATTATTATTAGTATCATCATCATCATCATCATTATTATTATTATTATTAGTAGTAGTAGTAATAGAAGTAGTATCATTATTTTCATTATTATTATTAGTATCATCATCATCAGCATCATTATAATTAGTGTAATTATTGTTATTATTACTATTAGTAGCGGCAGCAGCAGCAATTTTTAACTTTTGGCAATAAATTTGTAACTCCAAAAAAATGTGGAATTTTTTCCACTTCTTTTTTTTCATGGGGCAAAGTGAAAAATCCGATATTTATCTAATGAAATATTTTCAAATCGATTGTTAAAGGTATTTTTTATCAAATAATGAGTAAATAAAAGAATAAATGAAAATGAAAAGAAATAATAAAAAAATAAGATAATAAATAAATAAGTTAATATATGAGGAAAAATAAGTGAATAAATGAATAACTAAAGGAATTATTAAATGTAGGAACGTTAATGAAATAGTTCATAAATGAATGCGTAAGGGCAATTCCCTTACGCATTCATTTATGACGTTTGATAAAGGATTGAGTAAGCAAATGAAATGAACTATTGGGCCATTACTCGATAAATGCCTATTACATATATGAGGATGTTCACAACAAGAGCTTGTCATTTAATAATAACAAAAATAATTATCGACTTACATCGAAATATTACAACATGAGTATCATTTTTTAAAGATTGCTCTTACTATCATATTCTTTGAGCTTAAGAGGCAATTTTTTCTTGACTGCATGGATGCCCACAGGGGGGGGGGGGAGGCGGGTTATAACGCAAGTTGTGCCATCAAAATTTGGAGGGGTGGGGCTATTTTTTAATTAATTTGTTTAAATTTATTTTTATTTATTTAATTAATTTTATTTTATTCTTCTGATATTTTATTTCATTTATTTATTTAGTTTGTGTGTGTGCGTGTGTGTGTGTCACTGGCATAGCACAGAACTTTCCTAATAAAATAATAATAATGATAACAATAATTGAAAATAAATAAATAAACAATTATTAAAAAGTATGTTAAAAAATAATGAAATGCATTAAAAAATAAATAAAATAAAAAAGAGAGCTAGAAAATAAAAGATAAACAAGGTTGAAAAAAGGTATTCGGGGGGGGGGGCATTAGCGCCATTGATCTTGGGGGGGGGGCACTCCTGCTTAACTGGAATGGTTACTACATAGTTAAAATATTACCAGGTAGGTGCCGCTAAAAGTAGGGTAAATATTTCACCATTTCAATTTGCCTCGCTATTTCACTTTGCCCCACATTCCCCTACTTAATTTTTAGCTACTTGATTTTTAGCTAGTACCTGTGCATCTGCTTTCGTTTCCTTGCAATTGTAACCAATCGGAAGCAAATCCGACTCTAAAAATGTTAATGCCTTCGACCCGACTCCTTTATCCCAATAGCAGTTCGACTTCTACTCCGACTCCGAAACCATTGCAGATTGCGGAGTCGGAGAAAAAATGACCGACTCCAACTCTGGTTCTTGGAATTGTATAGTCTTCGGCTCCCGATTCTGACTCCTTTACCTAAAAATTTGTCCGACTTTGACTCCGTAGCCGTTTGGAAAAAAATAGTAAAGAACGAAACTGAACAGACTTTAAAAACTATTTTATTATATTTTTTAACAAATTTGTCAATCAATTTCATGTTTTATATTTTTTTACACACCAAACCGTAAGCAGTAAATAGAAATCTCACCCCATTTCTGTGTGTGCGCTTTTGTTTTTTCGAACCACGATATAAAATTTAAAGGAAAATGAATTAAGGACGGGGCAGTTTCAAGATCTTGCCCGGTTCTGAAAAACCAAAAATAAAGCACTGCAGGAATCTAAGAAGAGTCATAGAAAAATATAAAGATTAAATATTAACGACATAGGTTTTAAATTATTCTAATTTAGGAGACTACAAGAAATTAACTTCATAAGTTTCAAAAATGTGGTGGCAGTAAAAATTTCTCGTCGTACTAATTTTTATAGGCTCATTGATGGGACATAATACAACATCCCTGTCGTAGTTCAGTTTATCCACTTTTTTGGTTATTTCCAGACTCCCTGATTTTGCTAAAATAGTAGTAACCGTTTCAGGAGCATCAGTTATAACCCCTGGAAATAACTTTTCTTCGTAATAAAAGACTACACGCTCTCCTACTCTTCTCTGTAGTGTTTTTTTAAGGCTGTTCTCGTGTATTTTTTTGTTCTGTGCTCTCATCTTTAGATCTGCCTTTACTGTCGAATAGAATCTTACCAATGTTTTAGTTAGAATTGTCTTCGCAACGAAGCACCTAGTTCGCAATCATTTTCTTACGCTATTGAAAGTTTTCTTGTTCCGCTTTTTTGTTTTCGTCTTTGATCCAGCGGCCGCGCGAGTTCCTCTTTTCTCTTTTCTAATTATTATTTTTATGCCCAACTACCTTTCTAATATATTATTGACTCAGCTGCTCTGAGACAACAGAGGGCATTTTTTCCTTCGTATGTCGTTTTTTTAGATTCCTTCTAAAACTCTCTTTTGTTAGAGGGATCTAAAACAACGCGTCTTTACTAAATGCCGATCGCATTTGCCTAAAAATGTGTACTTTCGTCAACCCCCGCGCTGACTTCCGGTACGGAGGACAACGATACCTGGCGGCCTTCCGACAAAAGATGTTGCTATGGCGATGGATCCAAGCAATTCAAATCAAATTGTTAATTGGTTAATTTCAAAATTTAAATATATAGAAATTAACCAATTGTGTGTGTTGTGCTATCAATTTCTAATACCTTCATTAGGTGGCAGTAGCCTGCGTACCAAAATTTACTTATCCTCGTTCCTTCTATTTGGGTTTATTTTTGCTCTATGTAAAAAGTGAGAAAGCGACAGGCATTTAGTATTAAGAGAGCGTTGATCTAAACCATGACACAGGTTGGAATTCAGAAGAAAAAAAAAATCAGTAAGATTTTGTGGCAGATTGCGGAAAAATAACCAAAAAGGAAATATTTTAAATTCCCCGATTATAGGGAAAGCCGCAAATCAAAAGCCAAAATTTTATTTGTTCATATTCGCGAAAAAAAAAGGCAACATATATTTCTTTTCAATGATTTTCTTCTTGCTACAAATGTTAATAAAAGCATTGTTACGGAAAGCTGAGTTGAAGCACTGAATAATAATTTGAATGGAAGAAATCCTTCGAAAATTAGGGATTTTATGTAGAAATCTAAGTGACATAATCAATATAGTTTTTAATTTTTATCTCCGCTAATTAATATTGGAGTATTATGTTAAATAGCCAAACATAAAGCCGAAAAAGTTACGAATATATCGATACCTGGTTCGATGATCAGTTCATTGGCGTTCGGGAGAAGTAAGGCCTGGGCTCCACATGCGCGGAAAACCGAAAGCGTCGGCATGAACGGAATTTCCGATTCAGTCGTATTTCCGCGCAACGGGTGGTTTTGAGAGCAGAAAAGACAACGCGGAATTCTAGAGCGGAATTCCAGAGCGCCATCTGCAGGTGGCTTCTGGACGTTCAGCTTTTTGTTTTGGTATCAGCGGGAAAAATGGATGATCAAGACGAAGAGATCGCCGTGGCGAATTAATTTTTTTAAATTTGACCACTACAATTAAAAATAAATAAATAGAATAGAATAAAAAAAGGGGGAGAAAAAAAAACAAAAGCATTCTAAGTGACTGAGGAAGATACTGCAAGAACGGGAAAAAAAACTAGGCTTTCAAGCTACTTTGATAAGAGAGCTGAAGGTGAATTCTACCCATTCATGAACGATCCACTGTAGATGTTTTTATGATGAGCTTAGATTTCGTGAATTTGACATTGCTGGAGCCAAAAGAGAGAGAAAAAAAAAAAAAAAAAAAAACAAGGTGAATGAATAAATTTTTACTTGAATAAATCTCCAAACAAAACCATACAGTGTGATATTCAGTAAGAAAAATTGAAAATCATGAAAAATTAAGATTACACACGACGTATATTATTTCTTCCCCTTTTTGGATAATAAACAATAATAATTTCAATTATTCATTCATATTTCAATATTTTAATTTGATTTAATATTTCATTAAGGAAAGCTATTGTTTTTCTAAGAGAGCAATATGGAATTTTAACTACAAGAATCAGCCAAAAATAGTGAAATTTTGGTGTTTTATCTTTCTAAAGAAGTTTATGTGCCTGAAGAGGGGGGGGGGGGGATTTTATAAATAATATATAAGAATGTAACAAACTAAAGAAAAAAAAATATATATAATGCCTAGATCTTCAGGAAAACCACAGTTGGTTGAACAGCTAATTACACTTCAACTGTTGATATTATCCATTCATATTTCATTGATGTTAAGATATAACATAGTAACAAAAGATACTAGCATTTTGCTGGTTTTATAGAGCGTTTTGTTAACATTTTATTTGAATTAAATGTTCTAAGAAATTTGTTAGCAAAACTCATAAAATCAAACTGAGAACGAAAACATTTATTAAATCTTAATTTTAGACCCCAAAAAGTTTGATTTTTTTTAAATTCAAACCACTTCACCCACAACCTTATTATATAATCATTACTGGCCTAAAATATTTTGTGTTATAAATTTTAATATATTGTTCTGAACGTTTCATTGTTCACTAAATCTCATTATGTTTAATTTATTTAAATATTTTTAATTCTAATCAAAAGCATTCAAAGCTTGCATTTTTACAAAGCTCACTAATACTTCACACATCAGTGAATCAAAATAACACACAAATAAATAATTTTTTTATTTAACATGATCCACTTATTTACATATTTTAACTCAATTTATTCTGCTGTATTAAAAGTTCAATGTCAGACATTGCTTTAATATTTTTTTTTCTCCCTCAAAGGAATTTAGATTTAACTAGAAAATTCTTGAAATGGGATCATCTTTAACTAAACATTCTCCTTTGCTTTCTTGACAGCAAAATGGCAGTTCTACTTAAGTCATTCCTGCATCAGCATTAATCCGCCAATCCTTCTTTAATGTGTTTGCTCGATCTGAAATATAAAATAAATTTGTTTACACACAAATCAGGTAACTGCAGCAGTAGAGCCTGATGTAGATCCTTGGCAGGATTAATGGTACAAACAGAAAATTTTCTTTTGGGGTAAACTTTTTCCTAGCTTCAAAGCAAAGGTACAACATATGTATACACAGACACACAACCAGTTTATAAGAGTTTATCCCCGTCAAAGAGCTTTGCTTTTATTATGGAGGTGGTCATTCATAAAGGCCAAAGTTAATCTTTTCCTCTTTTTTGAGGCCTCACACTTTCTCAGGAACAACACCCTCCCGTTTTTAATCTGAGGTGATTATTGAATAGGGCTGGGGTCTTCATAGTGACAATAGTTTTAAAAAAAAAAAAGGGAAAGAAACTAATATGCAGCACAACACATAAGTATATAACTGAGTAGTGAGCAGTAGAGACAATCATTGCAGTTCAAGGGATGTTGAAAAAAGCTTAAATTCTCATTTGAATCTAATTTTTAACAGACGGTTAGTTTTCAGATTATTTGTATAATGTTTGAAATTTGATTCAACTGAACAAACTATAATAAGAATATATTTAACATACTTACTAATTTAAGTTTTCAATAATTGGTTACAAAGCTCATTTTTGTCGTGTAATTTAGGTTTAGTTGCTTTGTTGATCAAAGTAGATAGTTTTTAATACTTCTTGATTTGAACAATCATTTCTTTGAAAGATAGTTTTGAAGAAGCAAAAAATCTTTTTGGACGGTGTCACATACACAAACATTAATAAGAGCTATAGTATAGAAAATGCTCAGTTAAACTATTTTCCTTTAATGATCTTGTTCTCTCAAATGATTTATTAATTAGTACTTATATATAACTCTGGCAATCATATCATCTATTTTGTACTCAAAATATTCATCATCAACTGCTTTGAGGCACTAAACACTTGATATTCAAGTTTCAAATTATTTTCTAATAATAATATAGGCTATTCGGATTTCCTAAACAATACAAAAAAAAAAACAGTTAACCGGTAGGATAGGGTTCTGAAGAGAGCTCTGATTTTGTATCCAGAGCAGGAGCTGAGCAACCCCTGATCCAGCAGCCCCAGAGGAAAGGATTTGGAATAGGAACTTGGGGGACATTGACTATGAAAACATTAAATGTGCCCCAGTCACAATTAGTGAACACGGACATCAATCTCTTCAATCATACCTTCTGGAAACCCTATGTTGATGAGAGTATTTGTTTTCTCAACTTGGGTGAGCACCAAAGCTCTACCAAAAGGGGTCTTAAGTGGATGGCTGCTCGCCATTAATGCCTGGTTTGAACAATGGTGGATTGAGAAAGATATTTATATGAAGTTTTCGCTAACTTAAGAGGCCGTAGACAATAAGGGGCAAATTCCCTGAATGACACCATCGAGGGTAGAATACTTTAAGGAAATGGAGACGTACATCCACCCACCGCAGGCGGCTAGCATTGTAATATAAGGCAGCAAATGTTGCAATAATGCACAAGTATAAAAATATATTCTTCTTCACAGTGATTTTTAAACAGCCTCAGATCAGTAGCACCAACCTACCCACTTTTTACCAGAGGGTCGCACCGCATATGAAAATGATTCACACAGGCCAGAATGCAAATGAAATTTTCAACTATAAAATTTTGTAGAAAAAAGGGGGAAATTAAAAACCTAGAATTATTGCTTTTTCTACTTGATGCTTACATTATAATTGCTTTTGTTTTCCAGAAACCAATTTGTTTATTTAACTACAAATTTTGATATTGTGACTAATTGTAGTTTTTAATTTGTGACATTGAACAAAACAGCGCCTAGGTGGTTGGAGTTCTGCCCACGAGAAAGAGCATATGATTCAGAAGTTGGGAAATACTCAACCCCTCACTTTTAGAAAGGGGAGGGGGAGGGCACAAAAGGAACTAAATGCTAACTCTTGAAATAAAATTTGCATTAAAAAATAATTTTAAATTTCTAATTCATACATGTACATATAATTTTGCATGATAATATTTTTAATTTTGACATCATGTATTTAAATTATGGTTTCCGCAATCCTGTGTGTGTGTGCTGCGTATGTGTAGGCATGTGTGTATGCAGGCTTGCCTGTGTGTAGGCAGGAGTGCCCACCCACGAAGGGCAAAGGCACAACCCCCCCCCCCCCATTTTGCAAAGACCCCCAAAAACATGAGCCCCCCAAATGAGAAAAATACCCCTCAAATCCCCCTAAAAACTTCAATGGCGCAGTCTGCGCCATGAAAGGGGTGCCCCTAGGTGGGCACCCCTGGTGTAGGCATGTGTTTAAAGTAATAATAGAGATGAGCTTGGCTTAGGCCAGGCTTGGGCTCTAGAATGTAATACAGATTTAGGCTTAAACTCATAGTGAAATATTCAATCGTCAATCTCCATACAAATACAAAGTAAACAGAAATAATTATATGTTGTGAAAAATAGCATTTTAATCAGTTGGAATTTGAAGAACGTGATAATAGTTTCTTTTAAGGACTTTAATCCTTTTTACTTCTTTAAATGTTTGAATTGATATTTGCCTCACATCACTAGCTTTGTCAGAATTCCTGCCAGAGGGATTTTTTTTTTTGTCGAAACAGTCCTTAAATGCATAAAAACTGCTGTTTAAGGATCTACAAAAATTTCCTAACCAAGGCCTTTGAGATATGTCTTTACCCTGAACCCCCCCCCCCTCCTTTTGCAGTGCTTCTGCCTCATGTGTAAAGTTAACAAAAATTAAAACAGAAAATTAACAGATATTTATAGTATGTTTTGAATTACTGTTACAAAGTATGAAATAGTAATGCATCTGAAGTGGAGCATTTCAAGAATTTTTTATTAAAATATTCTTCATTAAAAGTTTGAAAAACAAAAAAATTCAAATGTTGGGCACTCACAGG
Source organism: Uloborus diversus (assembly GCF_026930045.1). Classification (NCBI taxonomy): domain Eukaryota; kingdom Metazoa; phylum Arthropoda; class Arachnida; order Araneae; family Uloboridae; genus Uloborus; species Uloborus diversus. The sequence continues at coordinate 62,287,936 of NC_072739.1, read as the reverse complement.
TTAAGTTTTTGATGCAAGAAGTTTTCCTCGGTTTCGAATTCTGATATGAGAAATATCAACCGGGTTCGGGCTTTCAAAAATGAGCACTAACTCATGAGCAGGGGCGGACAGGGTCTCATAGGCGTGCGGAGGGCTTCAGAAATGGGGGTACCAATGTACCAAGAAGTTGAAATTGCATTTGTAAAAGCTCCCACACTTGTTCGCTTAAGGAAAAATTTTAAATATTTTGAGTAAAAAAGCATTTTTAAAGCGTATGAGGCAAGAAATTAATGTGCCTTAAAATATAAGATTTTAACCACTTTTACATTACCTTTCATTTCTATGTGCTAACGGGGGTACCACGGTACCCCTGGTGACCCCCGTGTGCACGCTTATGCTGGGTCTACCAAGAAGGGGCGAACCTTGACTACCAAAAAGGCGCTAAAAAATAAATAAATAAAATGAAGGTGCACAGGTTTGAGGGCAGGGAAAAAAATGAAGGCACACTTAATTTTTGACATCTTGAATTCAAAAAATGTTTTTTGCAATCACAAGTGTGTGTGTATGTAGACGTGTATGTGTGTAGGCGTGTGTGTGAATAGATGTGTGTACGTAGATGTGTGTGTGTGCAGACGTGTATGTGTGCAAATGTTTATGTGTGCAAACGTGAATGTGTGTAGGCATGTCTGTGTGCGTGTGTAGGGCATATAGAACTCACCACCCAGGTTTGGTCCCGCTTGAGTTTGTAGAGGCTCAGGTCCAAAAATCTTAAGTTTAGCTTTGTATGAATGAAAACAATTTGTAATGACAAATTGTGGCGACAAAAAATTGTCTACCTAATAAAGTATGAAACGAGCTAGACTTATTCTCGTTGTCATGATAATCTGAAAAATCAGTGCAACATCAACCTCGGTCAAGGGAGCTTAATAAGCAATTTGTAACCGTTCAAAAAAAAAACGAACATCTATGATGGACAAAATGTAAAGTATTCATAGGTCTGACAAGAGGCCATCTCAATCCAGTCGGAAACAAGTGGCCCAGCTTAGAATCATGGTAGTGTGGTTAATAAATTTTATAAGGAGTTGGGGGTCGGTCAAACTAGGATCCTGCCTTGGTTTTTGGTGACCCTGAGTACATAATATCTCATCTGACTTCAAATGCTTTACTTCAAGAAAAAAAACTAACAAGAAAGAAACATCCTTTAAATGATCTCATTCAGGAATATGACAAATCCTGGGCACTGGTATCACCAGTGATGTTCCCATCATTTTTTCTTAGGGTATACTCCCAGTAATCCATTACGCACAATAAATGTATGTGATCATATACATAATAAGTCATAATGTGAAAATTTTTGAAGTTTGAGGGTATACGTTATTTTTGTAAAAAAATGTTCGAGAGTATACGATGTATATGGAATATACCCTATCAAGAGCGCCCATATGCAAAATTGCAGGGGGGGGGGGGCGGCTCAAATATTTTCTCCATGGTTTAGCAGGACATTTACCCCATGGAAACTGATTTTAGTGCACTTTAGAGTTATTAAAATTTGATGTTTTTTATAACTTATTCATTAATGGCTGGAGAAGAAACGTTTTCATATTTTTGCAAAGAAAAAAAAGTACTAAAAGCAAGGAAAATCTAATTTCAAAGAGGAGGGGGGTTGGGCCCCCTTACCCCCCTACGTGGGCGCTCTTGTGCCCTATGGGAACACCACTGGTTATCACCCAGGATTTATCGCACAAGTGACTAAAAAAATCTTGTCAAACTTCTTAAAAACAAAATCTATCAGAATGCCACTGAATTCAACCATAAACTATGAGAAATAGACGTGCCTTGTACTTAAATTTTTTTTTTCTAGATCTAAAAGTTTTACTTTTTGTGCTTATTTCAATAAATAAACATTAAGTGAAAACCTTATATTTACACACTTTCCAAGTTTTTACTACAAAATCATGCAAATTAGCAAATATGTTTTATCTGTCAAACTCTGTACAAACAAATATACATATTGTAATACAATACAATAAATAATGATTACAGAGTGGTGAGAAAAAGTTTGTTATTCTCTGGCTTTATCAATATTCTAACAAAATACACGATACCAAGGTATGACCTACCTAACGCAACATTTAGAAGGTAAGCAATATTGTACTACATTACGGTGATCGAGTACAGAAGATGAACTTTTCATAAAGGTAAAATATCAAAACTATGGTGTCATTACAGGATTTAAACTCAAATAAACAAAAAGAATGATCAAACAAACGGCTATCAATACATGTATTAAGCAAAAAGGAGGGTAGGATTCTTCAAAATCCAAAATGAAAGAACTAACCTTGTACTTTCGTAGAAGTATAAATCCAGTCCAGTATTAAATTCATCATCCACCAATTCATCTGGTAAAGTTTCCCTCTATTGTTTTTTTTCTTTTCACCTCCTTTTTCTGTGCTTCTGGAGCTGCGAAAAGTGAATGTTTGATACAATTAAATGAAACTATGCACACATTCAGTACATTACAAAGTTATGATAAGAGTTCAACAAAAATTCCACTTACCGCAAATGCCACATTTTGTCCCAAGGATAGCGCATCTTATCGCTACTTTCTTCTCGTTGTTAATAACAGCAAAAATATTTCTTTAATTCTTCCATTAAAAAAATTGATGATACAGCATACGTTCAACTTCGGTGGCCGCCATTGCTAATGTTTACAATCTGAAGTCGAGCTCCTATTGGCTGTTAGAATGCGGAATCCGCTGGCGGAAGCAGAAAAGTTGAAATTTTTCTACTCTCGATTCAGTCGCGTTTCCGTCGGGCAGAATCGGAAAAAAACCTGTTTTTCCGATTCCGCATTCGGTTTCAGTCGGTTTTCCGCGCATGTGGAGTCCAGGCCTAACTTGGACACAGTTACATACATAGACACGTACGCTCAGTTTTTGATTTTATAAGATAGTTTTTGTTTGTTGGTTAGTTTTTGTAGTCTAAATTAATAGTGTCTGTATGATTAAAGTTTAAAACTTTTTCTCTAAAATATGAAATTTTAATGGCGCGTCAATATTGATTACATCATTATACGTCACGCGCACCAGTTATGAAAACTAAGTTTAAGTGAGTTTCGTGGCTAAAATGAGCATTAAATTTATATTTTTAAATAATTGTTAGTATGTTTTTAAATTTTTTGAGCTGTGTCACATCTGTCACTGGGGTGCGATATGATATGCACCAGCTCATACATCTTCAGGAAGGAACTCCTCTATTTCAGGGACAAAATTTCCAACCCTTTTAGTGTCATTGGGAGGTTCTATTGTGTTGTATAGAGCAATTTACTTTTTGAGAATGGCTGGGATAAATGTAGTTGACTTTCTCAAAAAGGGTGAAAAGGAAGCCTCTATTTAGGGACAAAATGTCTCACCCCTTCTGTGTCACTTATTGGGAGGTTCTACTTAATAAAAAAAAAATTGTTTTGAGAATAACTGTGGGAAACGAAGTTGACTTTTTCAAAGGCGGTGAATGATACACGTGTACTTAAGCGACAAAATGTTCAACCCCTTTTAGCGCCATTTATTGGGGGGTTGTACTGTATAAATTACTTTTTGAGAAAAAGTGGGAAAAACGAAGTTGACTTTCTTAGAGTGGGGGTGCGGTATGCCTCTATTTAAGGGACCAAATGTCTAACCCATTTGTGTCATTTGTTGGGAGGTTTTACATAAAAAGGAATTTAATATTTGAGAATGACTGGGAGAAACGAAGTTGATTTTCTCAAAGTAAGCGAAAGAGACACCTCTGTTTGATGGACAAAATGTCCAACCCCTTTGGTATCATTTATTGGGAGGTTCTACTTTATTATGAAATTTTCTTTTTGATAGTTACTGGGAGAAAGAAGTTGACTTTCTTAAAGTGGGGGTACGGTATGCCTCTATTTAAGGGACAAAATGTCTAACCCGTTTGTGTCATTTATTGGGAGGTTCTACGTAAAAAGGAATTTACTTTTTGAGAATGACTGGAAGAAACGAAGTTCCTCAAAGTGGAGGAAAGGGGTACCTCTATTTAAGGGACCAAATGTCTAACCCGTTTGTGCCATTTATTGGGAGGTTCTACGCAAAAAGGAATTTACTTTTTGAAAATGACTGGCAGAAACGATGTTAATTTCGCAAAGTGGACGATCGGAAAGATCAGCTCCTCAGGAAGAGGGAAAGGGCCGACTCGTCAGTGGGGACAATGGCCCGAAAAAGTTTGAGAAACACTGATCAACTCCTTTATGCATCCATAGATTCTCACAGCTCTTCATAGGAGAAGCACGGAAAGGTACGGACAAAACGACATCCTCCGAAATCCATTCTCGGCTTACCGGTTCAAACTGGTTGGCGGATACGGTGACGTCACTCGAATCTCTGCTACGTGGGCCCTGTCAGGTAAAAACCGGGTTTCCAGATAAACGCTTGAATGGATAGCGATGGGAGAAAAACATTTCGAACTGCATTCCGTTCTATAATAAACGGGGAATTTTATTCACTTTGGAAAGTTTTTGAAAGCGTTCCAAGAGATTTCGAATGCCTAATTGTTCGTAAAATAACTGAATACTAGGCCCTTCTTTTAATTTCACGTCCATTTTTTTTCCTGACGTGCAACAAAAGTTTTCGGCTTTCATGCGACAAGATAAATTAAAAATTAAATTCAAAATCTTTTATTTTGAGATCTGCTGCAAGGAAGTTTGAAATGTATCAAAACAGAATACATTAGTTTCGAGGTTTTTTCTCGTTTACCTTCTTCTTTTGCAAAATGTTCATAGCCTTTGAGAGATGCTAACGACTAATGGAGAATATGGTTTCCAGATTTATGTGCCTATAATAGTCCTGGACGAATTTATGGGGAGGAGGCCAATATCCCCGCCGTTAATTTGCGATGACTATAAATAATGACAACATACCGGCCATAATCTTAAAGCCAAAAAAAAAATGTTTATCTGAAAAATTCAGATTGACACTCAAACATGTGGATAACTAAGAATGCTGTTTTTTTTCTGCTGATTAAGATAACCCATTCTTTCCATTTGTTAAATACTAATGGCAAGGCGCCCACTGCTGGGCTAAAAAGATGTCTAAAATGATTGTTTTAAAGTGAAAGATACTAAAGCAACTATATAAATGACAGCAGAGATGAAAACGAGTTTTATATTCAGCTTCAATAAAAAGTAATAGATTATTTCAACATATTAAAGACTACAAAACAGAAAGAAAAACAGTGCTCAATACCAGAACGCTCAATTTGTTGTATTTTATTTCCTTTCCTTTCGCAATGTTTATTTCCAGTTGGCACGATTTCAAACCAGCTCGTCTTTTAATACAGAGCAAGATATTTCGCGTAGTTATAGACCATTGATATCATTCTCCGTCTGGTTTCATATAGAGATTCAAACCTGTAGTCAACCCCTTAGTCTTCTCCTGTAGGTTAAAAAGGAAGTGGTTGTTTTGAAAAGAATGCATTGCGAAAAAAAAAGTACCAGGCTAAATGTTTTTTTTTTATATATTCAGAAAAAAACTATTAAATGTAAGTTTACACAATACGCAACGAATTTATGTGACATTAACACAAAATATGTATAGATTTTTTGGGAAAAGAATAGGGATCTCAGTCCCTAGCAGTTCAAAACCAAATTTGAAGTTATCCGAAATCAGTCAATAGAGGAGACGCCTGAATAAAAAGGCTAGGGAGATGTATTTCCGGAGCGGAAACTTTTTTCGCATTTCTTGTAAGATCGCTTTACTTCCTGATGAACTGTTCTTTTTTTTTTCTCTTTAATTGCGCCTTTTGTTTCTTTTCTTTTTTATTTTCAGGAGAAAATTATCTAAAAGGAATTGATAACTAGAACTATAAAAATGGGTTCGGAAAATGTTTGGCTTTCTTTATCTCTCTTTTGAGAGATGAGCGATAGAAAGAGAGAAAAAATACTGTTAGAAACTATGTTTCAATTGTCTGGTCGCACTGAATACTTAAATGCCCGATAGTTGAACCTTTAATGCAATAAATAACTTTAATGTGCACAATTAGTGCTTTCAGCAAAATAATTATATTCTTCTAATGTGTGGAAGTAAATCCACAAAATATTGGATAGAAATTTATGTTTTCCTTTAACATTGATTACTCAAAGGGATTAAATTAAATGTCCTTGAAGATTAAATGTTAGTGGATTTGATGTTAGTAATATCTGTGCCTCAGAGCCAGACTTATGCAAGTCCGAAAATTGAGATTTTCCGTTTATTAGTGCATTGAATGTAGAAGTTTATTTCGCATCGAGCCATGTAAACGTTATTGTTTGAAAAATTCCTTTTCAATTTTTTACCAAGGTTAAAAGAGCGAGCTTCCCATCCTTTGCATGAGCCAGAAAAGAGTTTTTTCCTCTCTCCCGTATACAGATATTGGTGTAGTTTCAAGCACTTAAAAAACTGCGCTTAACGTACAGTTGTGTAAAAGAAAGAATTGAAGCAAAATTTATTGTTTATAAGTAATTACTTGTTTCTTTGGTCGCTTATGAAACTTATATATATTTCAAAAAATAAATTATTTATTTTATAATTTTTTCATAATTCTTTGAATGCTGCAGATCATAATTTAAACAGTCTGAAAACTATTAGACGATAGCAGTGGCGCAGCGAAGGGGGGGGGGGGTGAAAACACCCCCCAGAGCCATTGGGTTCAACATAAATTCAAATTCTAATACAGCAGTTTATGCGTATAAAAAGGCTATTTTGATCAAAAAAAAAAACCTTCAGAAAGTTTTTTGATCAAAAAACCCTCTATTTGGTATTTTTGATTAAAAAAACTCTCTAGGAGATAGTTTTCATCAAAACACCCTCTCCAGAAGGTATTTGTCACCTAACCCCCCCCCCCCCTCCAAAAGGTATTTCTGGCTGCGCTATTGAATGACAGAAAAGGTAAAAACAATTGATGTTTTTCCATGAGTGTCTAGTCGAAATTTTGCTTCAAAAAATGTCCCAGACTAGACGAATAGGTTAAGAATTTAATCAATCATTTCTATAATGACTTCCATTGACACTATAATAAATGCTCAAAATGTTTTAACTTATTTTTCAAAATGACATTACTAAATGCATAATGATTTTTTTTTTTAATTTTAAAATAAAACTTTACTCCGTTGATACATAAAACGTACGGTTCAGGGAAAAAATATTCGTTTTGGTTTTCTAGTATTCCATTTTTAGAACTTTCTTCTCGATTTTTAGAAGCTAGCAGATATGTTGTCGCAAGGTCACAAAGTCTGTTAGAAGAAATAATGAGATGAAAATTCTCATGCGACTTCAGAATAAAAACTAATCATTTTTCTAAAGATCAAATTCTGATGCAGATGAAAAAGATGGAAGAAAAAGAGAGAGAGAGAACAGAGACTGGGAATATGGGATAATAGTTGGTTCTTATACAGTGAAGCATCACGCCACACAGTTTTCGGAAAATATTGAAAGAGAGAGAATATACGGACAAAAATCTTAGGTTAATTACAATTTTTAACAAAAAGAAAAATATTTTTATGAAATGAATTTTAATAAAAAGATACAGAAATGTATTGTTACTGTTGTACCTATAATCTCCATTATATGCAGAGCTTTTACAGATTTTTACATGATATATTATTATTTAAATATATTAACATAATGCATCTTTTGTGAAAGTATTTATGTGGGGAGTGAGCAAGGCAGCCCGATCGGCCAGACACTGGATTCGTCGAAGGTTTGCGGCTTTGATCTGGCAGGTCAAAGTTGATTTTTCAATCTTTCCGCTATTTTTGTTTAGTGATATTTTATTAGATCGTGCTTTTGAAGCGAAATTTTTACATCACTAGATTGGTTTTGCTGCTGTATCATGGAAAAAGAAATGTACATTCAAAGTATGAATAGGTATTTAATAAGTTGAATTGAGAAAATCCTTTAATTGAAACTATTTATTGTTTTCAGCTAATATCGAAAATACCGGTATTTTACCTCAGCAAATACCGGTATTGCGAAACTGAAATATTGCTCCAAATACCGGTATTCGGTATACCGGTATTGCAATCACTAGCTGTTACTGGTTGAAGCACGGAGGTGTTCGGGTAAACACGACATACGCATACATCGCAGCATGCACACCATGCGACGGCATACGAATGTTTACCCGCTTTGGGTCATCTACTCGCTTTGGGACACCCTCTCCTTCACACATATATTCTCTGATTTATTTACATAAATTAAGCTTATCTTTACTTCAAATGTTTTATACAATTAGTCAAGAGCACGCAAGGCATAATGAAATAGTTAACTTTGTTTTTATTTATTAAATATCTTACGCATTCATTTATTGATTCATTCATTTACATTCTTTCTTTTAATAATTCATTTATTCACTCATTTTCTTATTCATTCACTATTTTATCCACTCGTTTACTATTCTCATCAATTTATTTGCGCACTTATTTATTTATTCGTTTATCGTTTCATTATCTATTCATTTATTCATTAATTCTATTATTTACTTATTCATTCAATCAAAAATGTCTTAGTAATCAAATAAAAAATATTTTATTCAAAAAATATTTAATGTTTCCCTTTGCCCCATGAAAAAAAAAGGGAGAGAAACTTTTCAACTTTTTTTAAAGGTATAAATTTACAGTTAAAAATAATAAATTGTATTTCAATGCAAGTTTAACGTAAAATACATTCCTCTATCTTTATGTACCGTAGTTTTCAAAACAAATTATCAGATTGGGTATTTTGAAAAAGAAAAGTTATCTTATGTATTTCACTTTTCGTATGATAAACAAAGACCAAAATAAGAGTGGAAAAAAAAAAGATGCAATTTGAAAATTGGTACACATGTACAAAAAGGGCTCATGATTAGCATACTAAAAGTCGCGCCGCCATCTTGGATTTTCGGGGTATTTTTTTACTCATAAAGTTTAAAGACCCATCTTAAAGACCAAAAAATATGTTTTCACATTTTCGTAAGTGTTCAAAACATAAACTGAAAAGAACTAAATTAAACAAAACAAAAAAAAAAAAAATCTGCTCTGTACAAGTTCCACATAAAGAGCTTTTTCCAATAAAATTCCTTTGAAGCCAATCCAATTTTTAGTTTGGAATCTATAGAGACCTCAAGTTTCCCCACAGGAGCTAATGTTAAGGGTTTTTGAAATGTTTCAAACTGAACGGAAAATTGCTCAAATCAAAAAGATCTTTTATTTATATGTTCTTCATTAAAAGCTTTTTCCAACCTAGTTTGTTTGAAGTTAATCGTCTTTAAGTTTCAAGTTTGTATTTGCCTTACATTTCCCCGTAGGGGTCAATGTTAAGGTTTTTTTCCTTTTTTTTTTTGAAATGTTCAAAATTGAACGAAATATTGTTCAAATAAAAAAAATGAAGAATGAGAATGAGGTGTCCTCGCCGAGACCTTTTGCAGAAAATGTATGTTCGAATCGAACTATTCCCTCGAAAGCTATTAGGGGGGGGGACAAACAAACCAACTGACTGACTAACATACAGACAGAGAGACAGACAAACTGACAGACAGATTGACAGACCAACTGACAGACAGATTGACAGACCAACTGAGAGACCAACTGACAGACACACATTTTCCCCGTTTCAAAATCCTACTTTCCATGTTTTTGTTTTTCGATTTTTAATTAAATGTTGTATTTATTTATGGCTTTTCTTTTTACCCGACTGCGCGTGTGCGTGACGCAAAGGAGGGTAATGTGTTTATGAGTCTATGTATGTATGTTTGTTCCTATGTGGCGCTGTAGAGGCTAATTGCCTCAGTCAATTTTGATGATTCTCACGTCAATCGATTTCTCTTAACTTCGGAAGTGTACACATGATAGTAATAAAAATTCACCATATCATCAACCAGTCTCCATATTGTCATTTCGGACATCGTGTCGCATGCTACCTGCTTGCGACTCATCGTGCAACAAATGCAGGTAGCGTTTAAACTGCCTAAATTTTGTGTTCACGTCAACTAATTCGATTTTCATCTCTAACATGTTGCATTTGTTTTTGTCGTGATTCAGGACTAAATTTCGCGACGCGTTTTTTCTTGACGGGCTTTTTAGTTTTGCGAGAAATATCTGACAAATAATGTTTCCTAGCTCTCGTCATCATGAATTACACAGGCTATGGTTGATTAAAGTTCGCGCATTTTTGCTAAAGGATAAGAATGAGTATTTTAAAGTCAAGTTAGGTCCCTTAATTTAGACCACCGAAAGTTACTTAATAATCCTCACGATTTAAACTTAATATATAATGACAAGATTGCGAAATTTACAGTCTTATAATCATAACTAAGTCAATGACAATTAACTAAAAAGGATAAATAAAAACTAGTTATTAAATAAAAACAAAAAACCCGACTGCGTAAAAACCGAAAATACTAAAAAGAAAAATCTGTAAGCCCAGTAGTTTAGAATGTTATTAAGTACTACTGAATAACTACACCATCGAAATAGTTTTATAATCGATACACATATAAGACAAATCATAAATTCAAAAGCAGAATAGAAGGATCAACAGACAGGGCTCATCCAAATTTTACGGGGTTCCTTGATTGGTCAAAAAGGATTGGGCCTCGTCTGTTGATCCTTCTGTTCTGCTTTTGAATTTATGATTTGTCTTATATGTGTATTGATTATAAAACTATTTCAATGGTGTAGTTATTCAGTAGTACTTAATAACATTCTAAATTACTGGCCTTATAGGTTTTTCTTTTCAGTTTTTTCGGTTTTTACGCAGTCAGGTTTTTTGTTTTTATTTAAAAATTATTTACAGCGATACTTTTAAAATGCATTGAGTTCTTTTAAAAATTTGCAAAATTTCTTACATTACGTAAGAAAACTTCGACGCATGTTTTATGCGTATGCTAAGCCTTTTCTAACCACCTCTCACGTTTAGAGCCAGGAGAAAAACACCGGATGAAAGTTTTGCAAACTGTTACTGGGTTTATGTACTAGAAAGTATGCTGAATGAAATGATACATTACAATTAGGGCTTTGTAAAAAAAAATATTTCTAAGGCTGAGATTGACATTGCTATGGAATGACCCACATTTGTATATTTTTAATAAAAAATTGAAAACTGTGTTTTTCAAAAAATGTGAAACCGAAAATGAAAATTTAATCTATAGAAGTATTTCACGTTATGAATATCAATTTTGAACATAAAAAAAACTTTAAATGATTTAAAGCTACATATAAATATTGTATTGAGAACTATTTGTTACTGTGTGGTATATGATTTTGGACAAAATAGAGTATGTTTTCTCTTTTTGAAAATTCTTTTAAAAACACCCGCAATCCACGAAATATTTAAAGTTTGGATTTTCATATTTATTACTGCGTATGCTAAGTGTAAATAAAAAATGATAAAAGTCTAAAGCGTTCACTGCCTTAACTGATTTGTTGCGGAAAAAATTTACGAAATCGACAGCAATTTTATGCCGCGATGAACAAAGATGTGCTGAAATCTAGAAAATACCGAATATTTACTGATTTAATACGCGGACATTTGATACTTGAAAAGCTTACAGGAAAGTAAAAAGTAGAGGAATGTGGGGCAAAGCGAAATGGTTAAGATCATTTACTTTTTTCTATGTGAACAAATTGGATTTTTTCCTAAAATTTACGGTTCATAAAGGAGGAACAATGCATTTTATAATAAAACTTACACTGAAACAATATTTTTTATTTTTGGCAGTAACTTTGTACCTTGGAAAAAAGGTGGACATTTTTCATCTTTTTTTTCCACGGTACAAAGTGAAAAATGAATTTTTTTTTGAATGAATATTAAATGAAATGATGCAAATAAAATAATTAATAAATAAATACGCGAGTGATTTGATAAATTATTGAATAAGTAAACGAAATGATCTATTTCACTTTGCCCCGCATGCACTTGAATAACTGTACAAATTATTTTAAACACAAACAAGCTTAATATTAAGGAAATAAATAGTGCACCGAATACTAGTAGATCTAAATTAATCTTTATCATGAACTTTATCATTTAATAATAACAAAAATTATTTTTGTCTTGCAACGAAATATTACAATATCAGTATCAATTTTTGAAAATTGCTTTTATTATCATATTCTTTAATTTTCAGAGGCAATTTTATCTTGGCTAGAATAGACTACAGGTGTTCCTACATAGTTAAAATATTATCAGATAGGTGGCACTAAAAACGGAGTAAATATTTCACTATTTCACTTTTCCCCACATTCCCCAACCTCATACACTTTTTCGTAACAAAATTTTCATGAGATTCTTAAAAAAAATTTTTTTTTAAGTACTGAAATATTACGTAGGGTAAGGGGCAAAGTGAAATAGTTAAGATAACTTACCCTTTTCAAAACGAACAAATCGGAAATTTAATCTGAAAATTGCAGTCATAAAGGAGAATTAATGTATTTTGTAATACAATTTGCACTGAAATATTTTTTTTCTTTTTGGCAGAAATTTTGTACCTTCAAAAAAAAAGGGGGGGGGATGTTTGCTTTATAAAAGCATAGGGCAAACAATAAATGAATAAATAAATAAATTCATTAATTACTTAGTATATGAGAAAAAAATAATAAAAGGATTAAATAGTGAATGAATAAGAAAGTAAGTGAATAAATAAATAAATAAGTAAATTAATAAATGAAGGAATGTAAATAAATAAATAAAAAAAGAAACACGTAAGTGATTCAATAAATGAATAAATAAGTAAACGATGTGATTTATTTCACTTTTCCCCATTCACTTTGCCCTGCATGAACTCTAGTGCTTTTTTAAAAATAAGTTTTATGTATGTTGTGGCGATATTAATTAAAAATTATTTTTAGTATAGTTAACTTATTTTTTACCTTTTGAAAGTGGCATTTGTCGCCTGTGCCCCTCTAAAATACGCTAAAGCCATTATTTTTATTCTTATCGTAGGAATTAAGAAGTTTACTGAATTGAGTTTGGTCTAGTACTTTATTTTTGTGTAAGATATCTAGAACTTTATTAATTCATGTGAACATTTTGAGTGGTCAAAATGGCAAATACTGAGTCTTTTGACAAAAATGTGTTTTTTTTTTTTTTTTTTTTTGTTCAAAATGTATGCTAAAATAACTACTTACATGTTAAAAAACGTAAGTTTGAATGATGCTTTATTTAGATGCTCCTATGCTTTTATGAAATAACCGATTTCGATAAAATTCCTAATGATGACATTTTCGTCGTTTAATTTCATTAAAATACCATGCCAAAAACTATTTTTCATTCTTTAATTTTTCAAATATTAAATGTATTATCGAAACATTTGCTCATTCTTAGCGACAGTTGCGGGGTTTTTTTTTTCATACAGCAAGTACGTTCGATGTCCTATTTTGTAAAAAAAAAAAAAAAAAAAAAAAAAAAACAAATCGCATTGCATTGTAATCTCCAAAGTTCGTTTCAGGAAGACTTAATAACTTAATATGATTCAATCTGTTTAATTCTATTATATGTTTCACCAATTTTTACCTACTTTCCTGCGAAAGTGAACAAAGCATAAAATAAGATTTCAGGCATCATAAAAATATCGTTGTAACTAAAACAGAAAAAGAAAAAGAATAAGAAATACCCAAAAATGACTTAAACAGTTAATACTTATTTGGAAAAGCAAATAATGTGAGGGTTTTAATTAATTAATTAATTTATTTATTTATTTGAGATTAAGGGAATGCGTGCCTGTCAGTCTGACCGATTCACCAAAACTTTTAAGAGAACAATAAAATTCGAGCAATTGTTTTTAAAAAATCAAATTGAGTTTAGCAGTTTTTTTTTTTTTTTTTTCAATTTTGAAGAGTTCAAATAAGTTTAATATTGCACAATTTACGGAAACATTTCGGCAACACATAGAAACTGGAATGAAAGACCAGTTTGCTTCGGGCAAATTTTGTTTGAAAAAGCTTTTAAAGCTCTTTAAAAGTTTTTTTTTTTCTTATAATTCTGTCATACAATACGCATATTTTGAACTAAATTCAAGCTTTTTTATAATGTCACTTCAGGGAAAAATCGAACCTTTTTATATAAACGAGCTGATGTGTGCCTCACATGACTTCCTTTTACTCCAATTTAATGTCATTTTCCCTTTATTAGTAATTTTAATGTGTTTCAATAGTTTACTCTCTAAATATCAACAACAGTCTCAATATCACCATAAAAACCAGATTTTTTAAAAAAATCGCCAAATTTGTCGTCAAGTTGGCGACAAAATTTGGCGACAAAAAGATTGGCGATATATCGCCAAGTGTCCGCCAAGTTGTAACACCACTTGAGTTTACATCGAAATTAACAATGATTTCCCTCCAAAAAGGGGCAATTGACCCCCTTAGAAACTCCTGAATGCAACCAAAAGAAGAGGTGCACAACTAGACTCCACTAGGTGTCTACGTACCAAATTTCAACTTTCTAGGACATACCGTTCTTGAGTTATGCGGCATACATACCCACATACGCACATACATACGTCACGAGAAAACTCGTTGTAACTAACTCAGGAATCGTCAAAATGGATATTTCGCGTGCCTATACGTTCTTTGGCACTTATCCACGTGTCGTCCGAGTCGGAAAAAAAAACTGAACATTCATTCGGGGGTGAGAAAAATGGAAATTAAAGTCGATTTTTGAGTGAAATTTTTTTCGCGAATACAATACTTCCTTTTTTTGTAAAAGGAAGTAAAAACATGAAGATTAAATATTTTTTTTCAGCTCTGAAAAATTCGCCGTGTTTTAGTTTTTCTTTTTAATGATACATTATTTATTTATATCTCTATATAAACTTATAATTATTAGAACTTGATTTTTTAATGAACTTATTTTTATTTTATTTATTTTCTTATTGATTGGCAACGATTGAAGAAGTTTTCTCATTGAAATGCTGAAAAGTTAGACTCCTCAGTAATGCAAAAACATGTGTTCTCAGTTCATTTAATTATTTATTTATTTTGACAACTCAGGTTCCAAATTTTACTTTGGGGGAAATGTTTTTTGTAATTCAATCTTGTAATTCACTTTTTTTCATTCTAGTACAGTAGAACCTTATTAATCTGGACTAAAAGGGGATCCAGGTCTCCTAAATGGGGTCGCTTCTAAAATTTTAAACATATTTTTTTTTCTGACAGAACATGCTTAAAAACATAGGATCTGACCATTTTTTAAACAATTTGACTAAGTTTAACATTTTAAAAAAATTACTTTAATCGGCGCGCTTTTTTTGTTTACGCTTCTGCCGATGACATCACAAATGACGAAATGCCATTCACTGTTGACATTCACAGATCACAATATTTAATTCGCATCTTTACTCACGTGTACTGCCAACGATATGATTGATAACAAGCGTACAGCACAATATTAATTGGCCTCTTGATTATCATAACGTGGAAACGCGATAAACAGATACGCCAAAATAAATCATTTGTGACGTCATAAAGACTACGCCTGGTTTGAAAAGTGGGACAGATTAAAAAATTAATTAATAAACAACTGTTGGGAAAATGTAAGAGTTTTCTGGGTCCATGTTATTTCTTTTTTTGCTTATTCTATGAATATCAGTGACTAAAAGTAATACTTATTACCATTTTGAAGTTCAAGAATAAGGTATGTAACATTTTCTCAGTCATTCTGCTGGACAATATTTCTGTTTTAAATAAACGAAAGTTTTACTCTACTCATAGTGTGTGCTTGAATTAAGAGCTTAGAATAGAAAAATAACATTATTTACCTTAAATATATTCTTGGGCCTACGTATCAGGCAAATAGTATGGAAAATGTCATATTCCTGTCCTAAAAAGATCACTCTCCTAGCATTATTTCTCAAGCACTGGTAATGCATTCCGTCAAATAAAAGGATTTATTTCCAATACATTTAGTTGGAAAATAAGATTGATTGAAAAAACAGAAAGTTAAATTTGGCAAACAATAAGAAAAAAAATGTGTCACTGGAATAATTCTATTTATTTATATATTTATTTATTTATTTAAATTTATTTATTTATTTTTTTGTTGTTGTTGTTCAGACGAATTTATCTAAAATGAATTTATCATTTGTTTATCTAAATGTTGCTCGAATAAGTTAGTGAAGTTGCTATCAATTTCGTAGTTGCCTTAAATTAAAAGTAAAATATATGTTATTCATATTGCTGATTCCCTTTTTGTTTTATGTTTGTACTCCCTGAAACATAAAACAATTCGCAGGTAATGAGAAGGTAACTTTTCTTTGTGTAAATTTTATCATACTGTGTATGGCTAACAAGTTTTAATGTAGCAATCGATTTCTTTCCCCGTTGAAATGAATGTCCGTTATTCGGAGTGCAAGCTATGCAGACATGGGAAAACCTGTGTGGGACTTGTACTCGAAGAAATTGGGGGAATCCGTCAAGGGACGTGTTATATAAATTTTGTTTTGTCATTTAATAACCATACCTTTTGATTTAGGCTTCAGTAATTTCTTTAGCACTATAGTTACATTTTAGGTAACCCATGAAGAAATTCATTTTGTAACTCTCCTGGTGTTGCTTGTCAGTCTCTTGCTGTATGAAAACTTGATCTCCTATTTTGAGCGTGTAGCATAGTTAAAGTGAGTTCCTTCTATTTTTCTCTTAATAAGTTCCTAACAAAGAGTAAACATAATTTTTTTCAGATTTTTTCAGAATTTTTATTATTTTTTTTAAATGTGATTGGAAAATGTCAAGTTTTTCGAGAATCACCCGTATACAGAGTCAGCAAGAAATAAGTTTCTCACTTTAGAGGGCTCTAGAATCCGCTCTGTTGGTGTAAATGAGATGAAATTTGAGCCACAGATAATTACAATTATGACAATTATTAACTACATATTTCAAAAAAAAAAAACACTGATAGGTGTCGTAGTTTCTGAAAAGCATTTAATGTGTTTTAATGTTAAATAATCTAAGAGAAATCATCATTAAATTTAAAATTTTTAAATCATAAAAAACATCCATCAAATTTTACTGTAGTCCATGATTTTTTAACATTGTGCTTATTTTTAATTGGTGAGCTATACTGAATTTAGGACTATTCTTCCAACCAGTTTTATTACTTTTATGAAGATAAAATGAAATGAGTTAAGTTATGATTAAAACTGAATTAAAAAAATATTTTTGTCCAGGTGAAACATTGAGCCCAACAGTATGAAAACTGAATTTTACATTACTTTTACACAAGCAAAAAGTTTCCTTTGTACATAATAAATGCATATTTTTTTTTTCAGATATCAGTTTTTAAATGAAAATATATTTCAAATAATTTCAAGCTTAAGTGCCAAGGTACGTTTATTTGGTGTTAGAAGATCGAAATTGGTACACGCGAAAGTAACAAATAAATGAATACCTTTGTGCAAAAAGTAAAAATAAAAATAACAACGCTTTATTTCACAAAACTAGCAGGTTACTGCCTACCTGTGTTTCGGCGCTATAAGCAAGTCCTTTTTAAATGCGAAAGAAGTGAGCTCATGGATGAAGTGCTTCCGTAATTTTAATTCTACGGGAAAGTGAGTTTATTTAGTTCTGGACAGAATTTCTTGTTTACATGTTGTCATAGTGAAATATATTTAAATATGTCATGTCTATTGAAATGACATTACAATTATTGACCCTTTAAAACCGAATGGGGTTATTTCTTTCAGTTAAAACTACTACTTTTAGTCACTGAAATTGATAGAATGAGAAAAAAAAGTAACATGGATCATCCTCTACGCTTGCTATCAACCATGTCGTTGCCAATATACGTGAGTAAAGATGCGAATTAAATATTTTGCTCTGTGAATGGCAACACAGAATGGCATTTCATCATTTGTGGTGTCATCGGCAAGAAATGTAAACATTGAAAACACCGGTTTAAGTATTTTTTTTTTAAATATTAAACTTAAACAAATTATTTAAAAAATGGTCAGATCCTATGTTTTTAAGCATGCTCTTTCAGAAAAAAATACTTTTAAAATTTTGGAAACGACCCCATTGTATTCTTTCAAAGTGTCCTCAAGGCCTTAATTTACCCGACAACTAACCCCACAGTTATTAATTTTAAAGGAATGAAACCAAAATTTTATGTATACATAACGACTGATCCCAATTTTGCGAAATTGTGATGCAAAAAAATCTAGCTATATGCAACTCATACTATTAGGTTTCAGCGCGTAAAAAGTATCATCTTGTTGTGAAAAAGAAATCACAAATTAATCACAATATTCATTTTTAGCGCATATTACTCGATAATAAAATACAGTGAAACTTCGGTAAGTCGAACTTCGATGAAAAGAAAACTTCGACAAGCCAAAGTGAATCTTTATTTCTGCCTAACTGAATGGGGAATAAATGTTATTTATTTGATAAGCCGATTTTTTTTCCTTTCAGTCGAAATATTCGATTAGCCAATTTTTATTTCATTATCGATTTTCCTTGCTAACCTAACTTCATATAAGTAAAAATCCTTTTTTGTCCCAAATAGAATGAACAAATATAAAAGCATCAAAAGGCCGTCTGGACGAAGTGAATCTGTTAAACCCCTGACTTAAATTTACAAATTGAGTGGAAGCGTTTTTGCTAAAGAAAATGAACATTCAATCCAACACAGCTTTTATGGATTTTGTTGTAGTTGATGACGGGATTTAAATCACAGGGTGCTCTACTGGTGAAGATATTTTGTCATTCGTAAGAGAAAATAGCAAAAACATTTCTAGTGTTGAGTGTTGAAGAGAAGTAAGAACTTGAGCGCTTGTGTGTGTGTGTGTGTGTGTGTGTGTGTGGGCCAGTGGTAAAATTTCCTTCGATTCAAGATATTACAAAAGTAGCAGATGTATTGCGCGTTTTAATAGATTCCCGTCCGAATGTTCCCGACTCATCTTTTACTTATTTTTTTTTATAAATTATCGACCTTTTTTTTTTGGTAAGAAACTCTTAAATTGTTTCCTTACCGATACAAACTCTTGAATTTATATAGTAATTATATGTTATTATACGTGTTGATAATGTCTAGTAGGTATATAATATTTCGTTTTTTATCACTATTCCTTCATTTTTTACTCATAGTATAAACGTAATGAGCTTCGTTGGTAGTATTTTTTATTCTATGGTTTTTTTTCGTCTTCGATGAACCAAATTTTCGACAAGTAGAATTTTTCGCTTTCACTGCAACTTCGATTTTTCGAAGTTTTACTGTATTTGCTTCAACTTCAAGCATTTTCACTCTACTTAGTTCGACTGATAAACTGATGAGTTTTTCTTTCTTACTCAAAAGTTTAATGAATTTTTATCTTGTTTACTAATGACTTCTTACATTTATTTGGTGAAATATTTCCTATTTTAATGGAACATTTAAAGTTCCTTCACTGATTTTGCGAATTATTCAATGAGGTTTTTCATTTTATTTAATAGCTTGTTCGTTTCTATCAGGCGGACATTTTACCATTTATCTCCAAATTTAATTGTTTGGCTCATTATTTTCATTTAAATGGACCTTTTAGCTGTTTTGTTTAAAAACTCATTAAAACGACAGAATAATGTATAGTACCTCGAAGCAAGAAGTTTCGATTTTACTTTAATGGAACATGGCGAGAATAAATAAATGAAAAATAATAGCCAAGATTTAAAAAAAAAAAAAAAAATGCGCTACGTGGCGCACGCACAACTGAAAAGTATCAAATTGAAATTATGTTTCTAAGCAATCTATATATATAAAAATAGATGTTGGTAAATGTGTGTGTTCCCAGAAACTACCTGGCAGGTTCAGCTGAAATTTTCACCGTTTTTTGGTACTGAGAAGGTTTATGGACCAGTTAGAAAAAAAATCCGATTGATAGTTCCTTTTTTATTCCAATTTCAGTCCCAATTTTTGCATAAATGCCCCAATATGGGGATGAAAACATACTTGCACGTATTAACATTACATGTCCATCGAAAGCGCTGATTTTTCTGCTGAAGATGGCATCTGGTAGAAAGTTCTAAGTTGTATAAAAAACGAGTTATAAGCTTTTTAGTTCCATGTTCGAAGGCTTTCATCAACTCAATTCAGTATTTAATGTATCATCTCAACTCCCTGTTCATATCTAGAATTGTTGTATTGTTGAATATTTATGCGTTTCGTCTGACTGCTTGAGGATTTTCTCAAGCCAAATCTTAAAGTAGCGTTTTCCCACAAGATTTTCAAATAATAAATGGATTTGGATGATTATTTTCCATTTAAATGGAAATTTAATGTGATGAATGGTTTTTTTTAAAGTTATTATTTGTACTGATCGGACTCTTACTCATTATCCAATCTATTAGCAGAAATCTCGCCAAACTTTTTGCAGAAAGATTTCAGCAGCTGATGCATTTGGCTTTTTTTTTTTTTTTCAACTTTTGCTGTCTTTGAAACCAAAGACTCCGTAATAATGTTTCACAGCTTTCACCATGTAAACAAAATATCGCCATTAAAAGAATCTTTAAAAAAAAATTAGTATGAAAAATAATCCACCAGCTAAATTAAGCAGATCAATAAACAGCACAAAAACTTCCATTAATTTTTCTTTTTTCACAATTTCAAACAATCGCCAAATTTTACTCCTTATTTTAGAAACATTTCGGATGATAAGAGCCATTTTATGGTGACCAAATGTATCTTAGCATTTAGCGAGAATATCTCTTTAACGAAAATTAGTAACATATCGTTTTACAAAGTGAGGAGCGAGAGTATTATCGAAGGTATCCCAAAAGGATTCCCACAAATGTTGTTAACATTTTAAATCACGCCAAGAACCCACAATAATTGAAATTTCCCAAAATAACTTAAGTAAGTATAAAGGGATTACAGTCGGCTACATTTTTTTTTTTTAAATACTTCGAACTTAATAGCCATACAAAGAAGGTTTTAGAATCCATGTAAAAAAATGTATTAACAGATAAATTCTTTTTGAGCATGTGAAGTTTAATTGCATAGTTTGAAAATTCTTCAAAATTGTATATGCTTAAATGTTGTGCTTTCGTTTCTAAATGAATAGTATTTTGTTCTTTAAACTTATTGCTATTTTAGTTTTATGAGTAAAGAAGAAGCTCGATTTTTAATCCCGTATCAAAGCGGTGTATTTTGAATTATTTCAGTTAAAAAAAAAAAGGAAGTCGAGAGTGTTTCTTATAATTATTACTAACCCAGTCAACGCCGGGTATTTTTGTAGTATTGTCTTAACTTCAAAATTTCTAGCCATTTTCTTTAAGAGATTCATCCAGTACTTTTACTTAGCTTTTCACTGGAAAAGAGAGAGTTCTATTTTTAAACTACCCCATTTCCCATCTCTCACCTTGCAGCTTAAATTATCTATCAAGTCTTTCTTTACTCTATCCACCATATTCTCATGCCTCTATTTTCTTTACAAAATTCTCACTATGTCTGCTTGAAGGAAATTGAGATAAATTTCATTACGAGATAATTTTTTCGATAGTTGAAAAGCACTAATGTTCATTTATTCACTTAGTAGATTCAAATAACTCCTAGAAAAGTACTCGAAATTTAAATGTAAAACATTTAAAAATGTATAGGTCCTAAACTAGATCAAACGTATACATACTTACGTTAAGCCTAATTTTTTGTTGAATTGAATTTTATTGCTGAACGTTTGGCATTTTCATCACGGAAGATAATAAAAAAAAAAAATCCAAATTTTCACGCAATTTCAGTAACTCTATATTGAGACAGAATGAAAATTTTCGAATAGATAAATAACTAATTAAAAATAAGGTAAATAGTTTTTAAAAATTGTGCATGCGATTGATAGAATTTAGTGCAAAGTTATGGTTTTACACCGAAAAATAAGTGAAAAAACTGTAAACGAAACCTCCAAGGAAAAACGATCTTTTTTTAAAATTATTTTCTAAATGTTTTAGGGGATAATACCCTTATCAGTCTCTCAACTTGCTGAAAATGTTCAGGCTTTTGAACCATTCATCACTCTAGACCCTCAAAAGAATGTTATTGGTTATTATAGTGCCCGCTTCTAATGGCTATGAAACTATTGAAAATTGGGAAAAAAAATTGGGAGGCGCCATTTCCAGAAAGTGGTAGTTAAGGGAGGAAAGTGATAGTCATATTTGGGTTCAGGGAATCATTTTATATAAAAATCAGAATGAACGGTATCAGAAGTATTTTGAAAGTTTCTTTTTACCTCGCAGTGTAGATAATAACTTATTGGTAAAATTAAAGATATTTTTATCAATCGTTACTATTGCGATTTTAAATTGACTCTTGAAATCAAGATAGTAAAGGAGTTCAAAGACCATACTTGGCTGAAACAATGGCAGTATTTGTTTGTATTAATGATATATGGAATCTAGTTAATAGTTGATGTGCGAAGTTAAAGAGTTTCATTAACATTTAATATTGCAATTTTAAATTAACCCTTTAAAATAAAATATGGAATGCGTTCAAAGACCAGAAAAGGCTGAAACTAAAGCTCAACATTGTTTTCCGTACACGGTTGCAGATAACTAAGGGACCAGAACATTAAAAGCCTATTTTAATGGTATTTTTATAGTTGATAAGCTCTCTTAATGATCTGTAATTGTTATTTAGTTAATTTATGTGTCTAAATCTTGTTGATTTCCATAACACTTGTTTTTAACTATTATGTAACACATTATTTTCCAATCTAACTTTTGTGATAAATTTGCTAAACTACATTAAAAACATACATTCCCTGAAAAAAATTGGAATTTTCTAAAAAATAAAAAGAAAGCCATTAGTTTTGAGAATTTTAAAATCTTTTAATCAACAGCTGAAAAAAGAATCCAACATTATTTGCTGCAACTGACGATCTCATCATGGTCTGATTCTAAAATAATTTGGATGTACTTGTTAAAACACATAAAAAATGATGCATATATTTTTTCAAAATTATTAGGGTCTAGTGGGATAAAGTACACATAAAATACCGATTTTTCAACTTAGGTAAATACAAAATATAGGAATTTCTTTTAAAGCTTTTTTTTTTTTTTTTTTGTTATTTTACATTACATTAATGAAGAACAAGCTGCATTGAATTTTCGAAAGAAAAAAAAATATTTAAATAAATAGCTTAATGGCATTTTCTTTTTCATGTGTGTTAGGGACTTAGTGTGGGGTCAAGTGGTCATAGCTAAAAAAAAATTGATCTAAAACCATCATAAGCCATAATTTCAAACCCACCATCAAATAACAGTAATATTTTTTTAATGCTCAACACGCCTAGTTTTTTTTTATTTTTGAAGAAATTAACTTCATTGAAATAAGTTTTTGATGGTCAACTCCAATCCAGGGCCGCGCCGCCCTTATGTGCAAGGTCGTGCGGGGCACGACAGCGCCAGAGTCAAAAAGACGCCGAGCTCTATCAATCAAAAATGCTCCAAATGTGGAGGGGGGTGGCCACTTTCCAACCAAAAAATAAAATTTAACTTTTCATTATATTTATAAAAGTGGCGGCGAAATTGTACTGCCCACTAAAACAAACAATCCTCCTTGCTGCCTATCTATAATTAAAAATTATTGCCTCGTTGTGTCTAAATATGCTATTCAAAAGCGCACTGAAAACACAAGATGCTAATTAAAGCATACATTAGAATTTTTCTTCATACGTGGAGCCATGAATATTATTTCGTTATGTCTATATTCGGTACAGCCCAAGCCCGGGCCCGAAGCGGGCTAGGGCTCTAAAACTGGAAACAGGTTTCGGGCTCGGGCTCAAGCTAAGATATTCAATCGTCAATCTCCAAACAAATTCAAAGCAAATAAACATTTTCCCACTGTGAGAAAATGAAAGGAACATGTAAATCAGTTCAATCAATAAGAAAATTTAAGCAAAAAGAAAAGAAAAAAAAAAGAAAATAAATTAATCCTTATTTATAATATGTTTTTATTTTTGAGATTCCTATTACAATATGTCATACAGCAATGCATTTAAAGTGGAGCATTCTGAGAAAATTTAGTAACGTCTGTTAATGAAGAACATTTGACAAATCATTTTTCATTAACAGTGAGATTATATCAGACTGTAGAAGGCTCAGTTTTTGATACAAGAAAGTTTCCTTTGGGCTCGGATTTTGGCCCGAGACAATATCAAATGGGTTCGATTACAAATTTTCGGGTTCGGGCGGGTCCGGGCTCTCAAAAATGAGCCCGAACTCATCTCTATTGAGCATACGATGCAGAGCAAGAAATTTGCTATTCCCCATTTAGGTTCATGCGATAAATACGTTACATTATAACTCGTGCAACGTGTCTTTTTGTGATTAATTTTTAACCATTGTTCGTGGTAATTCCTCTGCATCATCTTATCATACATTAAAAAATACGTTAAGCACATTTGCATGTTATTTACTTGTGCGTAAAATACATATATTGTAGACAATAATTCAGATTAACTTTTTAGTTCCGAAAAGTAACGACTCTTGACCCTAATTACTCAGTTCTTCTAACCCCTTTTTCTTCAACTGTTTGTATATTAAATTAAAGAAAGAGCTTTGGACAATGTGTTTGTTTTAAATTTTAAATTCAATGCCTTTTTAACGATTTCGTATTTTCGAACTATTCGTTCTACCGGCAAATTTTACGAGAATGCTTAGCTCAATGTTTTTCTAAACTATTTACTATTGAAGGGGTGGGGGGGGGGGGAAACGCACCTTCGGAAAACAAAGTGATTTTAATAGGGGAAAAAAATATTGATGTTGGGGTAAAACTTTCATTTCTTTAAAAAAAAAGCCTTCGAGTTAAAAATTCTCATTAGTTTCAGCTAATTGGTCAGCTACTCCTCCTCCCCGTCCTACTTCGTTTCTTTTTTCCTTATATTATTTTTCTTTTTCCTAGTTCGCCTGAAAATAAGAAAGTTTTCAAATTGCTACTCTTACACATCCCCCCCCCCCACCCCCCGCAAAAGCATTACGGAGCATCTCAAATTTCGTTTACAACTCTTCAATTTCGCGAAAGTTCCTGAATATGAAACAACATTGTTTAAAACCGCATTCGAAAATTACTTAAAATTGCGTTTTTAGTGCTTCAATTTCGAAAGATTGCCGGCCTTAATGTTACCAAATATGCTCAATCACATTTTTAAGACTTAAATTTCAGAAAATATTCAAGCAAGGGCCTCCGAACCTCCTTCCTTTAATATCATCAAAAATTAGGTTTTTCAAACATGACTTACGAAAAATTTAAGTTAGAATAGCCTCTGAACCACTTCTCTCAATGTCATAAAATGATGCTTAGGTTTCTAGGACTTTAGGTTTCTAGAGCTCCATGATTCCCTTCTTGTAGAAATCTTCAAAGTTGTCTACAATTGCGTTTTTGAAAGTTCAATTTCGAAAAATTGGAGGGGAGAAAAAGAATTAATTTCTATCTATTTAAAAAAAAAGAAGTGGGTAGAAATCTCAGAGTTCCATCCCTTATTCTAACGTCAATAAATATGGCCTATGATCACGTTTTAAGACTCCTACTTCTATAAATTTCATCGGAGCCTCTTGTACCTTTTCCCCCCATAACTCCACCAAAGACCGTCTAAAATTGCGTTTTTCAAACTACAAGTTTCAAAAATTTTCCGGGGAGAACTCCCGGACCCCTCTTATTAAAAGAGGTATTTTTTTTGAATTTGAGCTCCCCTGAAACTATTTTCTAGTTGCGTCACTGCTCCTATTGTCATGTTTTGAAAGGCATAAAAGTCTTATTAATTGTTGATCACTTAGAGATTAGATAGATATTCAAAGTGGATTTAACTTTGATATAAAAATATTTTCTGCGTCCAAAACGCATTATTAGCATATCAGAGGAGCTGCTGAACACGAAATAATTTCGAGATATGAAGTAAAGACGTAAACCATGTTACGAAATTAAATATTCACACATCATTTTTTGCATAAATTAAATGTCAAACGTATTTGTTACAATTTTATATTTGTCTACAAAACCTCCCTCCATGTGTTAACTATAGTTTCCTCGAAAGCCAGACCATAAAGGCGCTCCAAAGACTTTTGCACGACGGCGCGATCAGACTTGGCGCGGCCCTGCTCCGATCAAAAGTTGGTTTACCAAGAATTTAATCATATTTCACTCCTGGATTTCATCAATATCATTAGGGAAAATGTGATAGTTTGCAATGTTTAATTTCTTAAGGATATGTTAAAGATAGCATCTGAATAATGTCTAACTACTTAAATTAAATAATAAGAAAACATTACACTCAAATAGAGTTCCAGGAAAAATATTACTTAATTAAAAAACAAAAAGGAAAAAATGATCAAGTTTTATCTATTTGTTCAATGTAAGCGAAAAACTTCTAGTTCTAAGTTTCTACTTTTTACTGATATTTAAAAAATGATTTTCTTTGAGAGTGAAAGGGGCGAGGGTGGAATAAATAATTCTACTAGAATAAAATTAAAGCTGCGTTTGCAGAAACAACTCTATGATTTTTCCTTCAAATTTTATAGGATTGCAGTCCCACTTTAATTCAATCGATATGCTATATGAAATTTAAATAAGTTGCATATAATTTAGTTTACCTTAAAAAAACAGTAAATGATTATTCAACTTAATATTTAACTGATATCTGCCTGATAAGTGAAGATTAAATGATTTTAGATCAAGGATATATGTTAAGCTTAACAATGAACACTTTTCCCCATCTTATTTAAGTTGTTCTAAAATATTATATAAAATGAATCCAGCTTAGCTGTTTATGCAGACGTGTTCTAGAGACATCCGGGAAATTGTCTAGACACTTAATCTGCTAAAAATTATAATTTTGCAAAGAAATTAAAAGAGTTGTTCAGATTTCAAAATGTTTCATGTGCACACAAAACGAATTTTTTCACAAAATGAACTACCGCTAGTTTCAAAACTTTGAATGCAGAATTAGTTCTTGACTGTTAAAATCTGAACTAAAAAATTTACCCTCATTCTTTCAATTTCGAATTATATAGCTCTTTATTTGATTTATGACCATTTTACCTCATTGACCATTTTACTCTACCAGAGTCTATAATACAATATCTCAAAATTGTTTGAATTTTTAAATTTTAAAGTTGTCAAGCTCTTTTTATCATAAATTGCAAAAATGTGTTCTACATTATTTGTTGCAACTGCAGATTCCTTCATGGTCCCACTCTAATTATTTGAATGTATTATTTAAAACCCATCCAAAACTATATACCGTAAGACGAGGTAACTTTGGGACTGGGTGGCTAATTTTGGGACAGTGGGTAATTTTTTTTTTTTTTTTTTTTTGAGTTTCTTTGAGGCACACACCGTTTTCGTCCAGTCTGCAATCACGTCTGTTGAGTAGTCCTGTATTGTGCAGCTAACTGACGGCCAGTTGTCCGAACCCTAGTCCACTGCACTTGTTGTGACAGCAAAGTTATTCTCTCCATTACTCTTTCAAAATTCTTGTTTTGATGAAACTTTTGCTTGTGTCTCAAGAACTACGCACACCAAATTACATTCAAGTCTGTACGCACATTGATAAATTTCACCTCAAGTGATTAATATGGAAGTAATCATGGTATTATAAGTTTTTTTGTTTTATAACCTGCACATTGCAAATTTTCATCTTTTCACGAGCTAACTTTGGGACTGAGACATTTTCCAAGTTAAAGCGCTGAAAGTTTACAGCTATCTTACGGTCTTGGTTAACAAAAATTACACTTTACAAAGAGTTTAAAGACTATTGCAGTGCTGGAAAAAAATTGCATCACCCTCGCATTTTCACAATGGGATTATGTGAGAAGTTTTGATCGACCGATTAACGATGAATGTGTGTGAAATTCAGCAAAACTTATGAAATAAACAGTTAACTGCAGGAATCCGATAATTGTTTACGAAGATCGGGGCTGTTTCAGGGCCAAGGCAAACTGTTGACCCCATGCTCATTTTTCTATTTCTGAACCTGCGTGTGAGTTTAGAGAAAAAAATTACTTAACCCCATGTTCATTTAAGTCTAATGGCAGGATAAAGGTTTTTAAATTGTTTCTTACCAGTTTTGCCCTATGGCACGGAGCAGAATCATCCTGGAAAATGACGTTTGGAACTGAAGTAAAGTGATCCCGGATAGTAGGAAGCAATTTCTCCTCCAAAATGCCAATATACACCTGAGCGTTTACTGTTCCTTGCACTAAGTGAAACCCACCAACTCCTTGATCAGAAATACATCCCCAAATCATCTGGGATACGAGATGCTTGACTGTGTGTTGAATGCGCAGTCGGGATGATATTCCTCTCCTTTGCGGCGCGGGTGATGTAATTTTTTTTACCACCACATCAAATCTGTTTGTTTAGTAACATTCCAAAGCTTAGTTTGAAATAATATCTGTAATCTTGAGTTTTATCCATTAAGTACGATTTATTGTCCTTATGACCTGCTAAACATAACATTCTAGGATTGATATAAAATTGTTTCCCTTGTTGTCCCTAAAGTAGATAACGCACCTGTGTAATAATAGTGGTATAACATTGTTACAAATTTACATATCCTACTGTTTTTAATGGGGATAAAACACTGTCCCAGTGTTACCCCAATCAATGGGGTAAGATGGGAAAAACTAAAAACAAATTTTATGAAATATCATAGTAACTAGAGTTATTATTTTGCCAGATCTTGTAAGAGGAATACTCAACTGATATATTATTGATTTTTTAAGCTTTTTTACTTTGAAAATAAAAAAAGAAGCTGAGTAAAAATTTGAAAAGTGTCCCAAAGTTTCTTAAGGTGGGTAGTTTCACAAAATTATTGTAAAATAATATTTAAAAAAATATGAATCAAAAATTTTAAAGGTTTTAAAATCATTTTTACGAAAAGTCTTCAAGGAGCATAGCAAGTTAAACTGCACACAGTTATCATTAAAATAAGCTGTTGCAACAGCTCTCTAGCTCCCATAGAACTTGAGTTACAACATTTTTAAATACTACTGGCAAGTAAAAAGAAGTGCTTTTTATCGAATTAAAAAAAAGAATGCCAATAATAAATGATGGATTTTTTTTTTAAATTGTGGGGGAAAAAGGGGCACACGTGAATAATTTTTTCAAGTGATAATTTCTTATGGGAGAGTAAACCGATTTGTGACATAACACGTAACGTCGCAACTCTTGTCTGGCATTCCTTTCGTTCGCGCATACGACAGAAGCGCGCACGCTTGGGGAAATCCTGTTTCTTTACTCTTTGGGTCAGCTTTAAGCGTTAAGTGATAGTAAAAAAAGTAATGAAACTAACAGAAGATGGATGATCGTCGCAATATAACGCAATCTCCTAACGAAAGGTGAGGTTAGCAATACAATATAATCCAATAACATTGTAAACAATATATATTCAAAACAGCATTTAATCTTTAAATTTATTTTCAAAACAAAAACATTTTCGCAATTAGTTATACTAAAAATATCTCGCTTCATTTAGGGTTTTGATCTGTGGTAAGGTGTACATATTTTAAACGAACTTCATCCCCACAGACTCCGCAATACGGGGGTTGGGGACGGCCGAGAAAACAAAAAATAATAAATAAACATTTAATTTGTGTATCACAGAATAAAATCTAAACTGACTTTAACTTTAAGACAATAACTCGTTAAAAAGTTAGTTATTTGGGGGAGGGAGATCCGATAAAGTGTGCGATTAGGGTCCCTGGTGATTTTTGAAGGGGGGGGGGAGCAAGTAAAGATCCTAGACTGGTCGTAATAATACGCCAATTTTATCGTTTCAGATTTAAGCTTAACCTTGTGGTTTGTTTATGGTGATGACATTTTTTTACAATTAACATTTTATAACAGTATTAAATCTTCAAATTTATTTTCAAAACAAAAACATAAGTTATACTAAAAATATCTCGCTTCATTTAAGATTTTGAACTGTGAAAAGGTGTATATAATTAGAACAAACTACCGTATTACCCTGCATTTATCGGCATGCCACAAAATATGAGGGTCACCAGATTTTCAACAACTCTTTCCTGGTCCTTTCCAGCATGCCGGAAAAAACAAGGTTAAAAAAATCATAACAATTTAATACTATAACAAATTTATATTCAACTCTTTTGAAAAATTATGTAAGTTTTATACTGGTGTGCTAAGCACATGAGTATAATTCGTATCTACACTTTTTATCCAAATTACTGTCACTAGGTGATTCTTTGTAACATATACTACCTAAATACACTGCTCGATATTGAAAATGCAGCACCAAGAAGGAGTGTTCAGAAATTTATGCCAATTTTAGAGTAGACGTACATCACTGAGTTATGTAAATGATGTGAAATGCGCAGCTCTCCGACGCACGTGAAGTAAGATATAAAGGAAGGAACTTGCAGAATGGGCAATATTCGTGTCGTTATTTCTGACTGGAGAATTATCGAAGAAATTTTGTTTTTGTCTTGGAGGATACGTGTAACACGAGAGAATGCCAGGCCGCCGTCAACGAAGGCACTTCCAGCAGATAGACGATTTTAGGAGGGGTATGGTGATCGGACTGAGAAGGGGAGGTTGATCCTTATGTTGATACCCACATGGATGCGAGCACGGTGCATCGGCTATGCCGAAGATGATTGGAACAACGAAATGTGGTAATATTGGGGGGTGCAGAAGCAGCCAGAGTGACGTCAGAACGCGTGGATCGACGCATCCACCGACAAGCTGTAGCAGACCCACAAGTCACTTGTTTCTCGATTCTGCAAGATACCCTGAATGTTCCCGTGTCAACCAGAGCCATTTCCCGTCGTTTGGTCGCACATGGTCTGCAATCACGGCGTTCTCTAAAAAGACTGCCATTGACCCCACAACATAGACAGCAACGTTTAGTATGGTGCCGGACTAGAGCGACGTGGATGATAGAATGGCGAAATGTCGTGTTCTCAGATGAATCCCGCTTCTGTTTATCCAGTGATAGTCGCCACATACGTGTGTGGCGTCGACGTGGAGACAGATCTAATCCGGCAGTAACTGTGGAACGTCCCACCGCACGACAACGTGGCATAATGGTTTGGGGCGCAATTGCGTGCAATTCCATATCAGCTCTAGTTCGTATTCAAGGCACTATGACGGCCCAACGATACTTGGATAATGTGCTGCGGCCGATGGCAATCCCTTACCTTCAAGGGCTACCTAATGCAATTTTTCAGCAGGATAACGCCCGACCACACAGTGCTCGCACTGCCAACATGCTCTCCAAGGCACACAGATACTTCCCTGGCCACCATACTCTCCTGACTTGTCACCAACCGAACATGTGTGGGATGTGATTGGACGCCGTTTGCAGACTCTGTCCCTGCCTCGTTCAGAAGACGAAATGTGGCAAATGGTAGAAAGGTAATGGAGAACCATCACTCTGGACACCATCACACCCTTATTGACTTTATGCCTAGACGTGTTTCTTTGTGTATTGCTGTCCGTAGTGGTCCTACATCCTACTGAGCCGACGCCGTTCTCGCTCTGTATTCTGCCTATCATTTTGAAAATAAGATCATTTATTATTCCTTGCTGTCTCTGTCTTTTTTCCAAATTTAATCACTTTCTGACCGCTCCTTCTTGGTGTTGCATTTTCAATGTCGAGCAGTGTACATTGTTTTATGAATATTTGTGAATGGGAAACATTAAAATAAAATTCCTGAAAAAGTGGCATCTAAAGAAAATACTTGGAGGCATAAAAATTTAAAAAGTGATTTCAGATTTCTCATTTGAACTCAGCTGCAGATTCCATTTTTGTGCTTAGCCTGGTAGTACTGATCAGTTTATTAGTATTAATAAACAGTTTAATTTTGTACAAATATTCTTTAACTATAGTAAGATAACGCATCATCAAACTATCACGATTTTTTCATCTCGACGACCTGAAATTTATTGGTTCGTTTTTGAAAAGGAGATTACTTCGGGAATTTATTATTATTTTTCCTTGTAGAGTTTGCTTTGCGGTTGAGACAGAGGGAAAAGTTTACTTTTGTGTGGTTTCAAAATGAACTTTGAACTATCCGCCATGCCGGAAAATTCGAATTTCCCGGCACGCTGGTCAACCTCGCTTTTTTCCGGCATGTCGGCTAATGCGGGGTAATACGGTACATCCCCGCAGACTCACAACGCAAGGGTAGGGGACGGCCGAGAAAACAAAAATAATAAATAAACATTTAATTTGTCCATCACAGAGTAAAATCTAAAATGTTTCGTAAGTTTGAGTGTTTTTTTTTTCCCTGATTTTCTAACGAAATATTTAGAAACGACGCGTCATTTAAGCTATTGTTTTTGTGCCGACATCAAAACTTATGTTAAAAAGTAGTCTGAATGGTGGTCAAAGAATAAAATTAACCGGAGATTTTAATGTTAATTTTTCTTCTGATTGAGCAAAAAATTTAGTATCGTTTCTAAAAACCAAATCACAATTACAATGACTAATAAGCCATAAGAAGCCACTACAAGTCACGAACTGTACTTGATGCAGTCTTTGCAAGATTTTTAGATAACATACAACGCAAAAATTTCGTTGCTTATTATAGCTACCGTAAACCTATTGTTACTTTCATAAGATTAAATAATGATAATAATTTAATCCTATGAAAGTTATGACTTCTGCCGAGCGTACCGTGACGCACATTTTTTTTTCTTTTTGTAATTTCTCAAAAAATACTATCAGTTTTTCGGGGAAAATGTATCTTCATGATTGAATAGTCTTTTCTTTGTGCCTGGAATTTTTTCAGATTTTACAAAAAAGTATTTCTTTACTTTATGGAATTTTTAAAAAAAATATCTTCAATTGTTTACATGTGCCCCCTGTGTGCCCCTATAGGGGACACATGCGAACAACATGAAACTTATGCGTCTACGCCAAATACATTTAAGGGTTTGTAACCTATACTATGTCAATTTAAACTATACAGTAACTGTCGATTAGAAAATATTTTTTTCAAACTGTAGAACTCTGCTTACTGTCAAATTTTAAAGTTGCGTAGCATGTTATAATTACTGGATCGACAAGAAGAAAATTTATAAGAATATACACTACAAAGAGTATTTTATTATGTAAAGTTTTCTCTTGATATATAGTGCATTTAAGCTTCATACATAAATGATGATGAATTTTAAAATTATTTGAAACTTAAGATTTTAGTTAAAGGATAATATTTTGTCTTGCTTTTTCTTGTAATTTTATGTAACGCTAAATTGTTGGCCGACTATTTAATAACGAAATGATTTAAAAACTAAGAAATAATAAAATAAATAATTAATTAATTAATAATATTGTCGAATAATAATCAACAATGAATTTGTCAACTGACTGTACCAAAATAGTAGGGGAACATGGGGCAAAGTGATATGGTGAAATATTTATTATGCTTTTAGCTCCACCTATCTGGTATTATTTTAACTATATTGTACCATATGAAGTCTATTCCAGTCAGGAAAAAAAATTCCGCCGAAGATTAAAGCATTTGTTCATGCAGTCAATTTTAAAGAATTGGTATTCTTTATTGTAATATTTTGTAAGTAAAAAATTATTTTTGTTACTATGAAATGACAAAGTTCTTGTTATTAATATTTAAGGTATTACTTGAGACCTCCTAATGCTCAATGCAGCATTAATGTAGCTAATATTTGGCTTATTTGTATTTTAAATAAATTGTACAATTAGTCAAGTACATTCGGGGAAAAGTAGGTGGGGCAAAGCGAAATAGTTTGTTTCATTTACTCACTTAATCATTTAATATAAACCACTTACGTTTTCACTTATTAATTATCTCCTTTACATTTTTTTATTTAGTTATTCACTTATTTATTCATTCATCCTCTATTTTCTTATTCGTTCATTCTTTTATTCGCTCATTTGTTTTTCCTCATATATTAATTGATTTATTCATTTAATTATGTGTTTATTGTTTTATTATCTTTTCATTTATTCATTCGACCTTTTATTTATTGTTTTTTTTTTTTTTTGATTGAAAATATGTTTCATAATCAAATAGAAAATGTTTCATTAGAAAAATATCTTATTTTTCACTTTGCCCCATTAAAAGAAAATGAATATTTTCCATTTTTTTTTTGGAAGACTCAAATTTGTTGTCTAAAATAAAATAAAATAAAAAATACTGCTACAACACAAGTTTTATTGTAAAATACAATGTTCTTTCTTTGTGTACTGTAATTTTCAAAACAAACTTCCGATTTGTTCATTTTGAAAAAAAAAAAAAAAAATCAGCCATCTTACCCATTTCACTTTGTCTTACAATCCCCTAATAATAAATCTTTACACTCTTTTTAACACTTCTAATAACTCTACACTATATTTACATTACGGAGAGGATATGGGAACTGTTCACATGTATCCCTACATGTTGTGTTTACGTCTTATACCTTAGAACTAATTTTCAAAAATAAAAAAACTCTTAATTTAGTTAAAAAATTTAAACATTGTCGTAAATTTACTTGAATGTACATATTATGGCTTGTAGGGCCATTCCACCTAAAACAGTCATTTTGTCCCACACGTGACGCCTCATATATGTCGCTAAAAATATGCAAATATTAATGAACAAATTTTTCCTGCTCAACAATTTGCAAACTTATTTGTGATATCTTAAGCAAAAAATTTCGTCATTATCCAATAAAATAGTACTTTTTAATGAAACATATGAATTGTCGCGTGGGGACAAATGGTTACACCTTTTCGTGGAATGGCCCTGCAATAATTAAGTTTCTTATTAGTTAGTTGAAAATATGTTTAAATACGTGAAGAAGACAGAGATAAAATTACATCAGCATCTGCTAAAACAAAGAAGCTGTCACCACAGGAACATAAACTGGCTCCTTGCTCTAAAAGTTTGGTCAAGAAGTAGGACTGGGACTGCCATTACTTGATAATTTTTTGAGATTTTTTGTTTAACGTTATCCTAGTGAAACATACCATGTTCACATGTGCCCCATGATCGCATGCGCCCCTATTTCCTCTATACATGTTTGATGTCAAAGAACAAGGTTTTTAAAAGTTTCATGAAAATCTGAGGTTGGTTGAGAAAAAATATTGGTAGATTTGACACGGAATGTGCCGTGCGGAATGGAGGAAGATATGTTTCGCTTTTTCCGAAACTTTGTAAGCGTAACATACCCACCAGTATCCAACTTTTCTGCACTAGAGTACAAATTAAAAAAAAAATAGCTCCCCATTACCCCAACCCCCTTCCTCCCACCCCACAAGAGAAGATAGGAAAATTTTGGACACGGTCAAATCTTACTGACGTTATTTAGCACAATCTATGGACACGACATCATCATCAAAAGATAACATCAGATTGAGACATTTTTCAGTGTTCCTAAACATATCATAATTTTTAAGAACGATGCAAATGTTGCACCTTTGGAGCTGTACTAAGGTACAATATGTTTGGATGTCCCGAGGTACATTCACCACATGGTTTAAGAAAAACCACAATGGTTGTCAATCTATATACAATATCATTATTTTCTCATAACCCAAATATTTAAAGTACTTCTCTGTTATAACAAAATAAAATTCAGTTGATTAGTTATGTAAATACAAAGAGAGAAAATGAAATAAAAATGAAGAAAATATTTACTTTGAAGTCATTAAATTTTCTTTCTCTCGCAAAATCATCAATTTAACTCATTTGATGCTGATGGGTACTATGGCTATGGTACCATTTAGTGGTGAAGGTTACTATTAGAGATTACAAAAACATGACTGCTAAAATTAGATTCTTAGAAATTATCAGTGTCCCAAGGTACAACACTCTCTCCTATATCATGGAATAAAACACATTTCTAAGTTATGATATACACAAAAATAACATTCATTCTACAGACGTTAATTATATTAATCAATATGTTGAATGTGACTCACGTTACTTTTCCCACTTTAGTCTTCGATGTTAAGGTATTAATGATTTCAAAGCACCTTTTTTTTTTTTTTTTTTTTTTTGTAAATTTTGTAACATTTTCATTTAATTTCAATATAGCATAATGCTTAATTGCTTTGAGTCAATGAATTTAAAAGAAAAATCATTTCTAATTCAAAATTAAAGCTAATAAAAATCACTTTTGTAAAAAGGTTACAGTTATTCTGTAGGAAGAATGGTGGTACAAGTGTGAAAAACCATCTTGAATTAAAAAGAATTTGAGTTTGTTTTGTAGGATTCAGCTTAGAAGATTTTTTTCTTCTTTGTTTTCATGCCACTTTCAATATTTTCCTTTTAGTTGCATTGCAGTGATTTCAAATTCTACGTTGATACTACTGTTCTGCCGTGGGCAGGTAAAGGGCAGTAACTGCAACTTTTTCAGTTTTCTTTTTTCTTTTTCTTTTTTTTTTCTTTTTTTCTTTTTTTTTTTTTTTTTTTTTTTTTTGCATTTTGTCATCTAATGTACGCTTTATTGTTCAAGCAAAATACTTTCATTTTCCCAACAGTTTTTTTCCAATTAATTTTTTTTTAATGTCCGGTTTTTTCAAACAAGGCGTGGTCTTTATAACGTCACAAATGATGCACTTTGCCGCATCTTTCTACTACGTTTCCACGTTATGATAATCAAGCAGCGAATTAAAATTGCGCTCTACGCTTGTTACCAACCATATCGTTGCCAATACACGTGAGTAAAGGTGCGAATTAAATATTTTGGACCGTGAATGGCAACACTGAATGGCATTTCATCATTTGTGATGTCACACGGCAGAAGTGTAAACAATGAAAGCGCACCGATTTAATTCATTTTTTAAAAATATTAAACTTAAACAAATTATTTGAAAAATCGTTAGATCCTATGTTTTTAAGCATGTTCTTTCACAAAAAAAATACTTTTAAAATTTTGGAAGCGACCCCATTGAATACAAAACGCGTTTCTTCATATATCTCGAAAACTCATTTCTGCAGATACTGCCGTTTACCCTCCCACGGCAGTATTAACTTTTATAGGTTACAATGCGCTGTCACATTCAATCGATAGCAGTTATAACATTTAATGTTGCGTAATGGCTGTGATATTTGTCGGATGTTAGGAGTAGGCGCTTCAAAGAATTTACTTTTCTCAACTACAACTGTTGCTCAACTGCCGCGACAGCTCAAATAGGAGTAAATGAGATGTCGAGCTTGCTTTTTAAAGTTTTAACATATAGCAGCGGTTCCCAACCTTTTTTCCCTTGCGAACCGCTTCCAAAATGCGAAAGAAGTTGACGATCCCCTTACGCAGTAAGTAAAAAGTAACAACAAACAAAAAGAAGCAAAAGAAAGCCACGTATACAATAAAATTTTGGAGAAGTGTTTTTAGTTTGATATTGGTAAATAGTGATAAAAACGAAAACATAGTACCAAAATATGTACAAACTTTTATAAAAACTAAAATGATAACTAGAAAATAATGCAAAACAAATTAAACAAAAAACAAACCCAGTGATTGTTATTTGTTGAGCTTTAGTCAACTTAAAAAAAAAACTCTAAATGGGATGATTGTGGAATAAAGAAGCTCAA
Organism: Uloborus diversus; assembly: GCF_026930045.1. Lineage (NCBI taxonomy): Eukaryota > Metazoa > Arthropoda > Arachnida > Araneae > Uloboridae > Uloborus > Uloborus diversus. Next base: position 62,250,459 of record NC_072739.1, on the reverse strand, counting down.
AAAGTTTGACTCAAATATCCGACAGTTTCAGGCTTACATTAGGTTCTCAACATTTAATTTGCTTCTGTATTTATTTCTGTGTGTGCTGTAAATCCTTTTTCACATTGAAAAAGAGGATGTAAAGTTTTAAAAGTCTTTTTCTGACACAACAGTACATTTATTAGTAACACCAAACAGAAGTCAATTAAATAATAATTTATAAAAGTACCTTTTTCTTTTAGAAAACTGTCTCAGACTAACTATATAATCTTTTTTTTCCTACAAAATTTGAACAGCATTTAAATTTATATCTTTTTGAAAAGGACTATATTTCTGGATATTTGGAAGTAATGTACTGCGTACGTTAATTGTTTAAAAGCTGAAGAATTTTCTCGCTCTTAAAAAGAGCGAAATAAAACGCGTAGTTATTTTTTATTAAATTTTATTTTTGAAAAATAATAGAAGCGCCTATAATTAACAAACACTCACACACACACAAAAGGTAATTTTTACCAACAAAATATTTTTATGCCCACTTGTTATAAGTTGTATGAAAGTTGTTATAAAAAATGTATAAAAAAGTTACACTTGTCCAATTTAAAGTCAGTACATTTGTTTATAAACCATAAAGAAATAACTGATTAAATTATTAGACTAATTAATTGCCATCATAAAAAAATAATTTTTAAAGTTATACTTATCCTATTGAAATAGAGGATCTAAGTCAACAAAGTGTCAGTATCAAGAAGGTATAAATAAATACATAAATAATTCCTATACCTACTTCACCCGACCCGCCTTGCCCAAAAGCACGTTTTTTATTTCAATTATTTTACCTTAAATTAATAATTAAAAAAAAGATAATTAATTTGAATTCTGAAATTTTGAATTCAAATTATGTTTTTCGCAATCACGAGTTGCGATAGGGCCCTACTCATTGGGGGCTATTGTTTCTAGAAACAGCTCCTGTCCCCCCAAGCCTACCCCTCCTCCTGGACGGTTACGTGTGTATAGTTGTGTTTGTGTGTGTGCAGGCGTGTGTGTATGTGTAGGCGCGCGTGCGTGCATGTGTTGGCTTGCGTGTGTGCGTAGACCTGTGTGTATGCACGTAGGCGTGTGTGTATGTGTGTAAAGGTTTGTGTGTATGATCATGTGTGTGTGTGTGTATGTGTGTGTATGTGTATGCGCGCGTGCGTGGATGTGTATGTGCGTTGACCTGTGTGTATGCACGTAGGCGTGTATATGTGTGTAAAGGCTTGTGTGTATGAGCGTGTGTGTGTGTGTGTGTGTATGTGTGTGTGTATGAGCGTGCGTGTGTGTAGACATGGACACCATCGACCAGGAGAAACGGATTCCAGGAGGCAGTGCTCGTAGCAGCGCCTGCAGAGGCCGGTGGGCGGTGGTGCTAGTGTCCCTGGTCCAAGCTGAAAAAGGAACCAAACGCCAAGAACGGTGAAATGAAAGCAATAAGCAATCGTGATTGCTCAAAAAAAAGGAATGACCATCGTAGTTTATATGTGGATGGTGTCAAAATAGCGTAATATTATTGACAATCAAAAAAATAAGCTGCTCTTCGACTAATCACAAGTTACAAAACTTAATGATAGTATTTCTACCATTATCTTACTAATTAGTGAGATTTTCATTTAGTTATAACATGCTTTGAATGTCACTGATCAACTAAACGTGAACATTGACTTAAAAGAGTACCTTTTCAAGTGCAATTCCCCATACTTCATGTTTCATCATGATTCGTCACAGCAGTAACACATATAAAAATATTCGAAATGACGCAGTTGCTATCATAGAACCGCTTGGTATTTCCATGAATGAACCACCTGACAAAGTGGTTCATTCATGTAAAATCGCAAAAATTACTGTAACTTCAGCTCACTTACCTTCGAAAATTGCTCAATTGTTTTAAAATATAAATATGATGATAATAAAAAAAAGTTTCTCAGTAATTTATGAAAACTCTCACTCACACTTTATTATAACTTCAACTAATATAATTCCTCTGATTAAAAATTTAAAACGTAGTAATACAATTTCAAGTACTTTTGCTGTTCCAGAAAAATGCGAAAATTAATATAATATAACCACTGGACAAGTGAGAGCATGTAACCTGTTACAGTAGCTTACATAAATGGTGGCATGGACCTTGACGAAGTCTTCCGACAATTTAGGGTCCTGATAGCAACTTGAAACAGTCGCATGGAAGATAAAAACAGGTTTGTTATTACCTTAGTTATTTAATAGAAATTTAGGAGATAAGCCCTTTAAAATAGGATTATAATTAGTGATTCCTATTTTGAAACTATAGAAAAGACGTTTTTGGAATTACTTCCGAAAAATTGGGGGAATTGGCCTGTCAAGAGGTTGGAAATAATAACATGTCCTACAGATGTAATTAAGACAAAAGGTCTGTTGGTACTATGTTCTCCGGTAGTTTGAGACTTAAGCTTCTGGTTTCAGTAATAAAATGGTGAATAAGTTCTTTGACATTTTAGAGAGCAAGTACAATCTTGCGTAGAACGAAAATTTTCAAAATGAATTTAACGAAACTCCCAACAGTTCAAAGGACGTAGAAAAGATGTTAGCTAAGAACGGTGTTACACAGATTGGGAAAATACCAAGTTATGAACGAGGTGTGATGACAACGGTTGTGTATTGTGTAAGTGCTGGGACTTTCTTATGTTCCTCTTATCCAAAAATAAAACATTCTAGAAAATAAATCATTTTTTCTATAACTTATTGTTATTTGTAGTGTTTATTGATCGCCTGTTATAAATATTTGTAAGTTACGCATTGATTTCTTTTAACTTGAGAATGTGGTCCATCGATAGAAACTCGATGGTCCATCCATAACGACCGGCTACCATGAATGGACCACATGCAAAAATATTTATTTTTAATTTTAATTCTTTATTGTGTACATTTATCATGAAAGTAAATATTATTATTAAAAGGGAAATATATTGAAAAATTGTTCCAGAAATTAACGTGAAATTTGAGTTGGATTTCCTTGCTAAAAAAATCGAAAACTGTTATGTGGTTCATTGACGGCAACCTTCCCCTATATCATCTTCAACCGACTTTATAAAAGGAGGTTATGATTTCGTGTTGCGTCTTTTTATGTATGTTTTCGTATTTCTCCAAGAATACTGGACCGATTTGAAAAATTAGTATTATTTTTTTTGTTTTGAAGGATATGCTTTCCAGATGGTCTCATGTTAATTTTCTCTGGATCTGATGAGGGGTACCGGATAAATCTAAGAAACTTTAAATTTCATACGCGTTGTGGCTCGTCGACTAGCTTTCGTCAGCTGCGCGAAACGTCAGAGGTCACGTGGTTCTGGCGTGAACGGTGCATTTTTTTCGACGGAGGAATCTTGTCTTGAACAATGTTCAATTTTCACGCATCGGGATGCTTGATTTTCATGGCGCCGCCTGTTAATTTTAATTATGGTCTTACTAATGTCTTTATTACTCATGTAGCAAATCAGTAAATTAAATGTATTTTGCTACGAAAATAATTGAATTCATTAGTTTAATATAAAAAAAAATTTTTTTTTTGCTAATATATAACTTCATTTGGTCATTAAAGTTTTTTTTTTTAATATTTCAGTTTTGAAATATATTTAGTGTTCAATTCAAGGGGAACTGAAGACAAAAATCCCTTCCTCCCGCTTCCTCCAACGATTAAATTTATATTCTTTAATAAATATATCGTAACTGGTGTCCGATTTCTGAAGTTTGACAAGTATTCAAGACTTAATATTTTATGACGCTATAATTTTAATTTACAGTTACGGCAATACCAATTAACAGACTTCGTTGGAATTTTTTTTATATACTATGCTCCCCAATTAATAGAAGACGCATGGACCAATTAGGAAAATTCTTTTTCCGTTTAAAACGGTATACTTCTCCCAGTCGTCTAATGATCCTCAAGTCCGGGTATGAGGGATCCCGGAGAAATCGAGGAAACTTCAAATTTCATACTCGCGCTTTGTTGTTTGTAAATTCATAGCGTCTCACTTAGTGAAACGATTTTTATGGTTTTTTTTTTTTTTTTTTTTTTTTTTTTTTTTTTTTTTTTTTTTTTTTTTTTTTTTTTTTTTTGCGTTTAATAAATAGGCGTGATCTAATTTAGGTCCCAAACCTTTGCTTCACCCTATTTATTCTTTAGAAAAAAGTTATGGGCAAAAAACAATAAACTTCATTTAATTTCAATATTAAACGATTAAATATAAAATCCATTGTCAAAGAAAGTGCCATAAAACAAAGGTACTTTTTTTACTCGGAGTTAAAGAAAATACCATAAAACATTAATTTTAATCAGGGGGTCCATTTTAAGGGCGGGGATTTTCATTTTAGGGGGCTCTTGCTTTGGGGGAGTACCCACCACGCCCCTAAATATTTTCCCTGTATTAATCATTTGTAGTCATATCACAAATTTTGAATAAAGACTCCTCTGAAGCAAACAAGAAATTCATTTAGTATCATTGCTCTAGTAGTATTTTAATCTTCATCTATACAACATCACAGTAGATACTCTGTTTCTAGTGTGGTGTTGATCTATAATGGGGCCAAGTAAAGAGAAATGTGACTTTTTTCACGAATTACGTGGCACGTATTATTGTGAAATATAAAAGAGTTAGGAAAACCATTGACATTTGAATATAGTTCTAACTAAATTAGCGCACAAATAAATCCTGGAGAGGAACAAAGATCAGTTTTTAGTGCCAATCGTATAAAATGTTATGCGCATTAAGATTTTTTCTTTTTTTTAACCGACTTCAAAAAAGACGTTCTCAATTCGTCAGAATCTTTTTATGTATGTACTCCGTAAACTCAAACACACATAGATCAATTTTTGAATTTTTTTTTTCTCGTTTGAAAAGGTATATACTTCCCAAGTGATCCCATGGTCATTAGGTCAGTATCTGAAGATGGGATTCCCGAAAAATAAAGAAAACTCTTCAAATTCTACGGGCAAAGTTAAAGCGATTTCTGCTGTTTTTTAGTGCCTCGTGAATTTTTTTCGGAAAACATACTTTGATAAAGTCAAACTGATGATGAAAACAATTTTCTTTGTTAATAATTGCGCATTTGAAAAAGCTTTTCTTCACAGTCTTCGGAAGTCTCCGAGACGCTGTGCTCTATTTCTTTCTCTATTTTGCTCATCTTAGCTGTTTTCAGACTCCTGTGCTTGACGCTTTCTCACTCGAGATGTACGCAAGGAGAGTACCACATACTCTACCCTGCGTACTTATTTTATATTTACACCACTAAAAAGCAAAAAATAATTTTTTTTCAAGTAAAAAAAGAACCGACTTCAAAAAACAAAGAGGAACTAAAAAGTAAATAATAATTGGTCATACTAACATACGATTTCCAACCTAAACGTATAAATCAAATTTATTTTTCAATTCCTGTAGAAAAATCAACTAAACTAAACTCGCAATTATAAAATAAACACTGATTTGAATTACTATACGATGAATTATTTTAATACCTAACTAATTATATACGATCTCTTAATTTTTAATAACCATTTGAAGTCGGGCCTCCAATAAACTATTACCTAACGTAACTAAGAACCCACCAAATCCTGAATTAAACACTAATTTAACAAAACGCGAAAGTCTTTAAAACTAAAGGAAATTTGAGATTGATCGAGAATTAAAAATTTGAAGATATGAATGTAATTTTCTTTAACAAAAATGCAATTTTATCACAAGTGTATCAATACAATGTTCCAAACTGCTCACCGTTCAAAAGAACGGTCGTTCATTTTTTAAGTGGACGAACGGATCCGTTCATTTTAAAGATTCGTTCTTTTTGACGAGTTCGTTCATGAACGACACATCTCTAATTCAGACAGAGATCCAGACTTTCAGCTTTATTATTAGCAAAGATATAAACGTCTTACGAGGTTGAATATTGTTTAAGAAAGAACTCATGCATATAAAGGGAATTTTTTCAAAATTTCATAGGAAAATACGTGATTAAAGAATTTATTTTTTTATTAACAAAAGTCTGGGCTAGCCTAATGGTTCCGCGAAGTTATCGAATGCCATTTTGGTTTTTAATCCGCAAACCACTTCAAAATTACAAGTAAAAGACCAAAGTGTTGCAAGAAATTCCATTCTTCATTACAAAACACGCATTCTCCGGCGGCCTGTCCAAACATAATTAAATGAAAAAACTTTACATAAGGTTATTGATCTCAAGATATGCAAGGTGTTCCAAATGTGCAAAGCAATTGAACTTTTCAAAATGAAGGAATATAACATTATTGTGTCTGCAGTGAAAAAATGTTTTGTTAAAAACTGGAATCGATGCATCACCGAAAACTAAACAACAAGAAGTTTCCCCTCTTTGAACAGTCATGAGACATTTGCACTCTCTAGGTTACATTAGAACCTCTTTAGATGACAGGCGGACCTATCCGACATTTTGATTCCAAGACATTGGGACCTAATTGGCTGGACATAGCGTATCCAACCTTGTTTCAAGTATTTGGAAATACGTTGTTGCAGTCGCTGGTGCAATGTCGTAAATTAATTGATGACTAGCTGCGTCGCCCAGCTTTGCACGGTCTACCTCGAAAATAAAAGTTATGTCGAGTGTTCAACAATCAGGCTTGAACAAAAAAAAAAAAAAATTTTGCGGCGGATTGTGGAAAAATAATCAAAAGGAAGCATTTTAAATCCCCCGATTAGAGGAAAAGCCTCGCAACAAAAGCCAGAAATTTAATTGTTCATATTCGAGAAAAAAATGGTAACAGATGTTTCTTCTCAATGATTTTCTTCACCGCTGAAAATTTTAATTAAAGCATTGTTACAATTACATTGTTACAAAAAGTTGAGATGAAGCACTGAATAATAATTTGAATCGAGGAAAGCCTTCGAGAAATAGGGATTTTATGTCGAAAGCTAAGTATCTTTATATATTAACTAGCATTCCCGTACCCGGCATTGCTCGGGTAGTGGAATTAGCTGGGGTTAACAGTGCTTGGTGCACCTAGTTTCGAAAATCCCCTGTAATAATAATTACTTATTTTAATATATAAAAATCTTCTGTGCGGACGTTTGTCACCATAAGGCTTTTAAACGGCTGGATCAATTTTGATCAAATTTTTTGTGAGCAAGCATGGTTTCGAAGCGCGATGGATCGAATCGGAAACGTTTTTGTTAATTAATTAATTAATTTGAACATTGGATGGTTATACCTCCCAAATGATTAATATTTATTTTAACCTATTGTTGAGCGAGAACTGAAATAAATATTTAACCTGTTGCCAAAGGACAATAAGAAAGCCAGTTCTGCTTTTTGGAATGAAATTTCCTACTGTGATATGTCAATTGAGAATAGATAAAACGTAGAGAGAGAATGAAGCTTTCCATTTCTTAAAAGCAACGATTTTAGGTCCCGTGATATATTTTAAAGTAAAGTACTGGATGGTTCACGCTAAACGTGTGTTCTGTCGTCGTAGTTGAACCATGTGACCGGATCGGTGCTTTAGGTTTTCTTAACCAAATGATCAGAAAGTACCGTACCTAGCAACATTTGTTTCTCGGCTCAAATCCATCCGAGTTTTGGCACCAATGTCAAAAATACTTTAAGGATTATCTAATTAATCAGTACATTATTAAAGGATAAAATGATGGAATTTAAAGCCGAAACAAATTTTATTTTCGTCCAGATAAATTACAACAGGGTAGTTCTGTACACAAAAGATCAGTGCAGTGGACGATCTTTATCTTTGGTGGAAAGAACAAATTAGGCAATATATGAAGTTTAAAAAGTTTTCGTTCAAAAGATCGGAGCGCTAATCGATCGGAGTTGGCTTCGCTCACTTATCGGCTGGATTACAGTAACGTGGTGGCTTGGCGACTTTGGCTGTAAACAATAGAGTTGTGTGATCATTTGTTTACAATTTAAAGCTACTGTTAATGTAATTTATTGTATATTTTGTTTATTTGGCGAATTATTTCCAATTGCAAAGAGTTGCTTTTCGTTTTTAAAGAGTTTTTAGTCATTTTAGTTGAAGAAAGCGTTTATTTTACATCGTTAGGGGTGGGGGAGGGATGAGTGATTTTCGCTTATTCAGAGAACTGTTTTTACCTTTATCATTCTTTATACGATGTCTTTTTCATTGTTTTCTTCTTTTTCATATGGGAGATGTTGCAACGGGATTTCCCGTTTGTTTTAGATGGGTAGTTAGTTTTTTACACTTAATATCTGAGGACGCTTTTTATCCTTTGAGTATGGCTGAAAGAACAAACCATCAAGTACGGGAGAAAAAATAGTTAATAAAACAACTGCTCAGTGGGCATTAGATAAATCAAGTTGTAATAAATATACGCATTCTGACACCAAGCAGCTTAAAACCTTTTCTTTTTACTTATTTTTTTCAACAAAACTACTTCAAACACTTGATAGTTTATTGAAATTTTTTTACTTTCCAATTTACAAAGTTTGAACAGAACAACGTCTGTCGGGTCCTCTAGTTGCCTATAATTTTTCCTAATTTTGGGAGGATCCCGGGGTCCCTGGACTCCTTATATGTATGCCCTTGTCCGTTACCGATCTTTAACTGTTATTAACGATCCTTTTAAAGTATTGATTATCTTTGCAAACACAGACCATCCACATTTTATTGTTATACCTATGTTTAAGCAAGAACTTCTTTGTATATAACATTTTTAGTTTTTTTTCCTGGTGCTATAACATTGGCCATGTGAAAAAAGTCTTCTCTCAAATCGATCCCTGCTACTTTTAATGTATGTCCTTGTGACTTATTAATGGTTATTGCAAAGCAAACTTTAACAGGAAACTGCACTCTTCTAACTTCAAAAGGATAGTCCGCCTGTGATGATGTTCTTAAAAACTACGTTTCTAGTTTTGAAAAAATAAAAGCAAAAGACAGAAATATTATGATTTGACTTGAGAAAAGCCTCGAAGAATCACGTGAGAAACAAAAACAATATCAAATTTATAGTTCGCTATCGACCAAAAGTTGAGATGAAGTACTGAATAATGATTTGAATGGAGGAAAGCCTTCGAGAATAAGGAATTTGAATTTCAATGATAGATTTTAATTTCGCAGAAATTAAGAGGTTTTAATTAATTTCTCCTGAACTAATTGAGATTTCAGAAAATCCTTTCTTAGTGGTTACTTTCGTAATCATGCGGACATGCCTGCCAAATTTCAATTCTGAAGCTTCAGCGGTTTCGGCTGTGCGTTGATATATATATATATATATATATATATATATATATGTATGTATATATATATATATATATGTATGTATATATATATATATGTATATATGTTATCTCAGGACATTGATTTTTATATATTAAGATAGGCAAGCCGTTTTCTTTCGGTACCGATTTCTCCTCTGTTTGTGAACCGATTTCCTGCATTCTTTTTTTTTTTGTTCGGTAGCTATTACCGAGTTTTAGTGTCATCAATAAAAAATTTTGAAATCGAACGCTAATTAACGGAGATATTAATTAAAAACGCATTTTCGTCCTAAATGGCTCTTTCTACGCGAACGGATGGTCCATTTTTTTCGAATTTGATATGGTTGGAAAGGTCATTAAAAAACTCTCCTAACGAAAAAATTGTCAGGGCACCCAAGGTCCAATAACCTAAATCCACTAGAAAAAAGTTATAAGCGTTTTTTAGTTAGCGAAACACAAAAATTTAAATTTTATCTCTTTTCATTGTTGAAATTCATTGTTGGAAGCGTGAAACATTTAGTTTTAATTCATTTTTTAAACCGCTTTTTCTGCACGAAAAATGCATTTTAATGCTTCGAGCTTGGTATGGTTGGAAAGCTCGTAAAAAATACTTTGAAACACGGTTCTACCCGGTGTACCGAGCAAAAACGCTAACCCGCTAGAAGCGCTACAAAAAGCGCTAGAAGCAATTAAAAGTTAGTGAAAATTCATTTTTATTTGCTTTTTCACGCGACATAGTTAACGTGAAGAAATTGCTGGGTAATATTGTGGTGTTTCCAATTCTCGCTTGAGCATAAAGAAATGAAATATTTGCATTTGTTTTTATTATTGAGGCTTTTTGCGTAACATTTAAAATATTTTCATTTTGATTATGTTTTCGCGATTTTAATATTTAAATAAATTATTTTACGGAGTGAGGGACGACTTTCAGTTCCAGCTCCCAATAATTCCTGCGTTTGCTATCACGACAAACAGATCTCAAGTTGAAACTTTTTGATAAAATTGGCGTATTATTACGACGTCCAGTGCTTTCGCATGGATAATTATATGTTGCCGTGAGTAGAGTTCGTTCATTTGACTGTTGGAAATTTTATATTTAACAGCAAGATCATGCCTACTTTTACAAAAAATATTGTTTGTACAGAAGTGTTACGTATTAAGGGAAATTTGCGGCATCATTTCATTCAGAACGACTCCCATAATTGTGAAATTGGCGAACTTTATCCATTTTGGCACCAATGCCAGGGTGAGAAATATTTTTCTTTTGCATTCGTAAAAAACGAGTACAGAAATGTCTATTTGCAAGGAACTGACTACGAATGAAGTCCCTCTTTAAGGTGGGGTTCATTAAATTGTAACCGAACGTGACAAGGGGGAGGAAATAAATGACAAGAGGGACATGCAATGGAGAAAATGTGGCATCAAGCCTTCTTTTTTTCGGTAAGAAAGTTTATTAAAAACAGTATGTTATGTGGCAAAGGGAACAGGGAGCATGGTGAAGTGTGAAACTTTGCGACAAAGGGAAGAGACATCAAACATTTTGAAAAGTGCATTTGTCAGTTTTCCCTTAAACCGTAAGCAAATCACAAACACGATTAAAAAAAAAAAAATACACTATTGCGACGTTCAGTGTTTTTGAATGGACAATTTTTAATGTAACAAGTAGGATTCGTTCATTTGTGTGTGACCGTTTGGAATTCAATAATTCTAACGGCAGAGGTCAAGGCAACTTACTCAATAATATTTAACTTATTAAAAGAAACATTGTTCATGCAAAAGTTTTACGTATAATCTGAGTTTTGCAGTATCATTTCATTCGGGAAGATTTCGATAATTGTTAAATTGGCAGGCGCTCTTCATCTATTGACGTCAAATTTTTTGCACCAATTGCAGCTCGAGAAATGTTTTTACTTTGCATACGAAAACAAAGAGTAGAGAAATGTATATTTGCATACGGTTGCGACAAAATATGGGCTGTCCACGAATGAAGACCCGCTTTAAGGTAAGGTTCATGAAATAGTAACAGTTTGTGACAAGGGAGAGGAATGATATGACAAGAGGATCATACAATGGGTTGAACGTGACAACAAGCCTTTTTTTTTTAAGTAGGAACGCTTATGAAAAACAGCGTGACATGTGACAAAAGGAAGGGGTATAGTGAAGTGAAAAACATTGTGACAGAGGGGTGAGAGGGTCGTAAATGTTGAAAAGTGTGACATCAGTTATGCACCGCCCTTAACCATAAACAAATCACAAAATCGACCTTTTTAAAAAGTTATACTATTATTACGACGCCCAGTGTTTTTGAATGGACAGTTATATGTTGGCACGAGTCGAGTTCGTTTATTTGATACTTTGAAATTTATATTTCTAATGACGAAGAAGCAAATTACTCAATGATAGAAGACTTTTTTTTATAAGTAACACTGTTTACACAGAAGTTTTACGTACAAATTGAGTTTTGATGCTTCATTTCATACGGGAAGATTTCGAAAATTGGATAATTGGTGATTTTTATCCATTGGCGTCAATTTTTTTGTTTCCAATGCCATCACGAAAAATGTTTTTTCTTTGCATACGTAAACGAAGAGTAGGGTAATATTTATTTGCTTAGGGTTAGCAAAAAGCAACATGGTATCCAAAATAAAATTAATCAAGCCAGCAATTTGTCGACACACTAATTTCTCAACGGAGTTGTTTCCTTCAATCAAAAGTACTACTTTTAGTCACTAAAATAGATAGAATACGAAAAAAAAAAAAAAAAAAATCTTGAGCCATAAAAAAAACCTTTATTTTCTCAACAGTTGTTTTTTACAAACTTTTTTGAATGTCCGATTTTGGAAATAAGGCGCGGTCTTTATGACGTTATAAGTGATGCACTTTGGCGCGCGACTTCATTGCTGCGCTAAATATTTACGGTTTGCTCTCAACCGCGTTTTCGGGTTATGATAATTTGCGCTGTGCGCTAATGGTATCAATGAGTAGCATTTTATATCGCTTTTGATGCCAAAAAAATAATTTCAATCTGCGGACCGGTTAAAATAGTTGTTAAAAATATTAAATTTTTTCAAATTATTTAAAAAATGGTTAAAACTTTTGTTTTTAAGCATCCTTTTTCAGTAAAAAATAATTTGAAAATTTCGGAAACGACCCCATTACCGAAATATCCTCTTTCATCCATTTATTTTGAGATTAACAGATAAAAAGCAAAATAGGAATAAATTATTACTGTGGTATTGTATATCCGTATAAAAATTGTATGTTTTCAGATATGCTGTAAACATGAGTAAGAGTAGAAATAAAAATATTGGAAATAGTTAAACTCATACAAGTTTTCTGAAATATTCATTTATGAATATAGTCGAATTTCGACCACTGGGCGAACACTAATTATAATTAATAGTTTTAATTGATATCTCTGCTAATTATTATCGGAGGATTATGCAAAATACGAATCTATCGATACCTGGCTCGATGGTCAGTTCACTGGCATTCGGGAGAAGTAACTCGGACATAGATAGAAACATACGTACATAATTAAAGTTTATAATTATGTAAGGTAAGTTGAGCGAAACGTCTCTTTAGGTAAATCTAGAAGGAAAATTTTTTCTTAAATCAAATAACAGTTTAATCAGATGTTTCCTGCAATGGACCCCATTCTTATACCTCACTTGGTTTTAAATACGAATTAAAATATCTTCTCTCTATTATAAGGCAATAAAATAATCAAAAAATTTTAAAACAATACATCTATAGCTTAGCAACCAGTTTTAGGCAACGTGGTTTCTCTGCACATAAGGTTTTTACGCATACAAGTTTGGAAATAAAATGTCGGAGGAGGTAGATCCCTTTTTGAGTGGCCTTAGGTTACATTACTGATATTATTCTTTTCAGCGGTAAACGAATTCATGACAGTCGGTGAAAAATTATTTGTTGTTTATTTTCTCATAGTCGTTGAAACGCTGAGATTGTTTACACGAAGCTGAAAAAGAAATCGATGGACAAAAGGAAGTGAATGGAACTAAAATCATTTCCAAGTCATCGAGAAAAGAAATGCGAAAGAAATCAGTGATGTCATGGACTTCATTTTGCAGAAAATATTCCTCATGATTGATGAAGGCTTTAGTGGACAAAATAAACACAAGCATTTCTTTGATGAACTTCACGCAAAACTTGCTGCTCAACAAGATTTTCTATTTTTCCCCCTAAAGAATGCAAATGTAAACTCTGTCAGGATTTAGGTCATTTCTTGTCATATTAAACAAATCAAAGATAATTCAACTGTGTTTTTCATGAGACCATATTTCTTGATCAGCTCATTTGCATTTTTCATCATAGTGTCCTTTTTTCTACTTACCTTCTCCTGTATCTAGTACAGTGGTTGGAAAAACTACATTTTTTTTTTGTAGCAAACTACAACTACAACTACTTTGTTACAAATGTAGTTTACTACAGCTACAACTGCTTTTTTCAAAATGTAGCAACTCTAAATTACTTTTTCAATGTAGTCGCTACTTCGCTACTTTTCAAAAAATATGGAAATAAAAAGCATACACACTGGGTGTCCCACAAAAAAATGTAAGTCGATTTTTCATGTCTCATACCCTTTTATATTTTTCTCTTACGTCAAAAAAAAAAAGTGAAAAAAAAGTTTCATATTTTATGAACAACGGCAACCCGTGTTGACTTGTGTCTGAAAGTGTGAACCAGCACTTGTAATGCTAGGCCAAATGGAAAAAAAAAAACATATCTAAGAAACTCGAAATTTTTGTCGATACCCCCACAAAAAAAGTTATTCGAATAAAAAAACATTTAGATATAATTTGGTCAATAATTTATAATTTTTTCAAAAAATTGGTTTTTTTATATTTATCTTTAAAAACATTACACATAAATTGAAATAAAATATCAAGTTAAAAAATTATAACGAAAACATTTTCAGATCAACATTATCAAATGAGTAATAAAAAAAATAATACATTTAAAATGAAAAATTTAACTTACCTTGAAAAATTCCATACCTTTGAGTATTTTGTGGGACTTAAATATTGCAGAAGAGCTAAAATTTATTTTCGAGCTTCATAATTTCGTAAAATTTACCTTACATTTTTAAAAATATGTATACAAAAAAACCCACTTTTTGAAGAAAATTATAAATTTTAGGCCAAGTGTGGGATACCTAATTTTTTTTTAAAATCTGAATAAATGTTTTTGTGCTGCCATGTAGAGAGAGGGTAAAGGGGCAACGTTTTATCAACAAAAGTTTCGAGTTTCTAAAAAACTGTTCTTTTTTAAGAAAGAAAATAAGTCAAAATTGAGGAAAAAAGGAACTTGTCCCATGTTTTAGAATTTCAAGTCTAGGCCCCAGCTGTATAGTAAATAAAAATATATTACTAAAATAGCGCGGAATTTGTAGATGGCCATGAAGGAAGAGATGCTTCCACATAGTACCAAAAATTGAAACAGAAGTAAAAGCGCTAAAATACAGAACTTCAACTGGAAAAGAGCTTTTATTACCTAAAACACTACAGATAAAAACTTTCTGTTGGAAGTACGGGCAGAAATTTTCTGTACATCCACACCATCTTTAGTTCTTTGTAGTTGCGCTGTTCAACTGTGCTGTTTTGAACGCAGCTGCACAAAGTTTTCAAATACTACATTTCAAATTAAAAGTTTTATGCACAATAAGTAGTTAATTAATACACTACACATCTAAAAATGCATCACAGGTGATAAACTTCATAATTACTTCAGATAAATATGGAGAAAACAAAATTTTTCCTATTTAACAAAATTTATTGAAAACGTTTAAAAAAAAAAAAAAAAAAACACACAGAAAATTGCCAAAACTTGTACGCATATGTGGCGAAGGAAAGAAGTATACCACACACCTCAAAGTTTTTATGGAAGTTTATAGTGCACCTTTTCCGCGCAACTGATCATAGAAAATAGAAACATACTATTTTCACTAATTTTATCTAAAAATATGAAAAAACAGCATTTGGTCAAAACTTCAACCCAATTGCGGCAGATCAAGAAATCGAGCAAAAAAATTCAAATTTTTTATGTGCACTTTGCTCCACCAATGGCACCTTTTCTGCACTACCCATCATCGAAAAAAAATGTCCACCCTACCCTACTTTGCCCAAATAGGAGAAATGAAGGAAACTTTTAAGTTGTTCTGAAATTGAGAAAAAATGGTACGACACCTTTTAATTGAATTAAGATATAGAATAAATTTTGAAAACAAATGCAGTCGGCATAGACCTGCTTTCCATTTAATGTTTTATAATTGACGAAAGCTATACATCGATCCACTTTCAAAGCATTAGAAAAATGATGTGTACTATGACCTACAAACGTGTTGCTAAATTGTAAACAACTGCTTATTTTAGCTTCAGGTACAAAACCAGGTTGTTTTTTAACTGAAATGGCGACATCATTATTAGTTCAAATCAGGTATTTCATTTAGTTTCACAATGACTTCGTTTTGTTACCTAAATGATCTGGTTCACACTCACTGTCTGAAAATTGATTTCTAATGACGACTTTGCCAAAAACAAAATACGAAAAAAAATTCTTTTCAGTAAGAAGTACATAATTTTGTACCTGGTACGAATACAAGCAATAGTTTACGTTATTTTAATCATGCAAACAACACAGTTTGTTATACACACATTATACACACATTGTACACATCCATATTTGTTTCTTCTTGTGCTTTGAAAGTGAATCGACACATAGCTTTCGTCGATTATAAAAAATTAAATGAAAGGCATGCTTATGCGCATGTGCATTTATTTTAAACATTTACTCTATATCTTAGTGCAACAAAAAGTAATCTTACGTTTTTTCATCTCAATAAAAAGATGGCAGATGGAACACATTTCCTTAAGTATCAAAAGATGAGAAAGTCAGAACTTTTATCAATTTTAAAATAAGTTTCAGAGTAATTTTAAAATATACTGCAATCAGAAAATATAATCTTCAGAGAAGTCTAGAGTTGGACTGAACGAGTAATGTAAGAGTGGAGGATCATTGTCAGGTGTTACGTTATCCAAACAAGTTCACGCGATGAAAACTTTTCAATACTAATTATATGTACAGTGAAACCTGTGTAAGTTGACCACTTGCGGTGCACTACTTTAGTGGTCAACTTACAGAGGATGATTCATATGATATAGGACTAATTCTGTACGTGACAAAAGCAGTCAACTTAGACAGGTGGTCGACTTGCAAGGGTGGTCAACTTTACAGGTTTTACTGTATATATATATATATATATATATATATATATATATATATATATATATATATATATATATATATATATATATATATATATATATATATATATATATATATATATATATATATCCTTCTTTTAATGTCGAAAAAAATGCAAAATAAGGCTATTAGATTTTTTTTTACTATTTTTCTTATTATTATTCTTAATATTTAGTATATTTTCAATTAAAAAGTTTTTTTTTTTTTTTTTTTTTTTTGTCAAGTCTGAAACGGAGGTTTTTTTCACCATTCTTTGTCAAAGTGAACATATTTTAACGATTTGCGATTGATGCAAATCAATTTTTACTCCATGACAATCCAGTATTAATTGTTCGGCAAACCTTTTGGGCTTTCCTAAGCTCAAAAGGACTTGAAAGTTATTTGAAATAAATTTTCTGCAAAACAAACTTGATTTTTTTAATTTCAAAACAGCAAAAATCACCCTTCTAATTTTTTGAACATACCAAGATAATGATTTATTTATACTACCAAAAAAAAAATTAAGCAGATATTAGTCCAGAGAAATTGAATAATTAAATTTCCTAATTGAAAAGCATTAAGACTGACTTTAGATGAAAAGTAGCACCACTTTACTATTTACATGTTTATACTGAAAAAAAAAACATTAGCTTGAAATTGATACGTAATTCAGTCTAATTGGTTAAAAAATAAAGAAATTAGAGAGATTTTTCTTATATTCATACCAAAAAGGTGACTCCAAAAAGTGATCAAAAATCGAATTTTGAAAACATTCCCCAAAGATTAATTTTTATTCAAAACCTTTTTAAAAAATAATTTGCGCGTCTCACATAGATATGTATTTGTAAAAAAATAATGTACATAATCTGAGACATGGAGGCACGGCCGACTATTTTTTTTTTTTTCTTTCACGCAATTTGATGTGGAATGATGCCTAGATAAAGTCTCACGAGTATCAATTTTTGGCAAACGACGGGAGAAATCTCAATGATTTAAAACTTTTATCTGTTACCATCTTCTTTTTGTGAGCAAGTAAAATATTTGTAATTAATTAAACAACGCTTTAAAGATGATTTTTATTTTTTGCGCTTTGATTCTGCTTTTGCCAATAGCAAAACTTAGTAGAAGTACGTACTTATACGTAAGAGCCAAGAGAAATATAGAAGAAAGTATCGTGTTTTTTTTTTTTTTTTTTTTTAGGTTATTTTGATTAAAATTTATTAATTTGCTTTTTCCGAACATTCTTGAGTTGTTTACCTTGTTTCTCTATGCAAAAATTTATCTCTGCATAGTATAAATTGATGTCTCCAAAAAGCATCTGTGTGTTTGAACGCGCAAAACTTGAAAACCACCTGGCCGATTTCGCTCAAATTTTTACAGTTTGTTTCTTCAAGCTCGGAAAAGGTTTGCAGACCAGTTCGAAAAAAAAAATCTAATTTTATTTCTTTTTTTATTCTAATTTAGGCACAATTTTCATGCAAATTCCCAAATGGGGGGAGTGAAAAATTACTCGCACATGTTAATATTATATATCATTGGAAAGGTCAGATTTTTTTGCGTTCTATGCATTTTATTCCCAGATTTCTTACTTAATGATAGCGGGAGTTTTTCACGTTAAAACTCGAATTTTTCAAGGTTTCGCTGTACTTCAGACACTACTTTCTTCATTAAAATTATCAATAAAAATGCACGAATTGTCCCACAATTTCCTTTTTTGACACCTTTGGATAGAGCAAATGTTTTTTTTTCTAGATCCAATTCGACCGAAGGTCGAAGATTCAACCTTCTATATCAATTCGAAAAAAGTTAAAAGCGAATTAAGTCAAGTTCAAAAATCTCTTCTCCATTCAAGTTATAACCGTTTTATTTTGTGTTGCCATGGTTACGCTTTTCAAACTCTTCGTTTCCTTCTTTCTTTTTTATTTTAATTCGGAACTCCAGCGCTCGAATACGCTACCTTGCGGTGATTTACAAAACTGCCGATGGAACTAAAACATTGCCACGTTTTAGTTCCATGTGTGTCTGCTGACGTAAACACAGGCAGTTTGTTCTGAGTATTTATTAACGCAATCGATGTGTCTTAGTTTGCTTTCAGCTACAGAAATTAATTCGTCCCCTAAGAGTATTCTCGAGCTTCTCAAAATAATGTTAGTTTTCCTTATTTCTTTCAAAAAAGTATTAAATGGTGGACGCGTAAACAAGAAAACTCTGGATTAACAAAATTGGATAACGTTATACCAGGTAAAATTTTTTATTGTTTTGTATGAATTTGTAAGAATATGAGTTTTTTTTAATCTTAAATTAATTTAACTAATCATATTTTACAGCAGCATTTAGTTGGAATGGACAGTATGCAAAATATTTTCTTGGATTTATTATCGTAGAACAAAATGAAAAATGTTTAACCTAGAAAGAATTTACTTTATTCCTTTTATTCTCAGCTGAAAAGTTTCGCCAAATTTATTTAGGGTTATAATTTTGGTATTGTGCGAGCAAAGTAGCCTTGGCGAGATTTCGCGTTTTTAGTTAAACCATTTTTAATTTTTATCATGAGTGGAATAAAATGGTAGTAAGATTACAGAATTCGATAAGTGAAAAGAAATAATGGTCAATCAACTGAAAAGAAAACTACCACCATATATCCGTGAGAATTTTGTTGATGATTTGCATAACATGACACAATTAAATCGTAACTCAGAAATTAGAAAAATCGAAACAGAAAATTTTTAAATTAACCGATTCGGGAATTCGAGAGAAATAACTCAGCTACAATTGGAAAAAAATAAGCGCTAGCCAAGCAAGGCAAAGAAGTATCATCTTCTTTCGATAATAATTTGTAATGTCATATTGAATTTTCTAGCATTAATTGTTGTTCTTGTCAGGCCACAATTATTATTTAGTTTTATCAAGAATTGATAAATATCGAATTCAACATCATGGAAATAGCTGCTTAGAACTACGAACTACGTAGTTTGCATTAATCTTTGACGTTTAGTAATGCTTCTTGAATTCTCATTTCTTTCTACGTGGGCCAGAATATCCACAAGACTTTGAAAATTAATTTAAAAAGAATAAAGCAAAAAAATCATACGTACGAACAAAAATCACAACACTTTTAGCATTTTCTTCGTTACCATGTGCGTTTGTTTTAGTTTTCAATTCCGCCATTAGACAGTGACTTCAGTGCCCCCTACAGTTCGTTGGAGTTGCGAATTTCTTAAAAGTATTTATTTTGTAGCGATCCACAACCCTACTATCCTCATATCAATGATCGAGTAACCCGAGAGTTTCAACAATGAAACTCGCGCCATGGCATGATAATTCGATAATATGTTTTGGTAATGTTTAGCATGCAGGGAAAAGTTTTATTGCGACATGGCTGAACTCGCTCCGGTAACTTAACTGTTTTACTCGTAAGACAGTCATTTTAGGGGAATGAAGAATCAAAACAGTGGTTGAAAATTAACGCTATCCACTGGAGTTTAGGGTTAATCCACTGGAGTTAGGGTAAAAATTTCAAATATCAAAATATCACCAAACAGGCAATTGCTTTCTTTAAATGTAGAAGAGTAGAAGCAGTTTTCGCCCGTCATACCTTGACGGGCGACTTTCTAGTGTTAATTATAATAGGGAATCATTCTTTTTATGTTAGAGTGGCAATTGGAAACTTACATTTGTGCTCTATGAGCTTTTATTTATTTTTATAACACGAGCAGAGTCGTGCGGCCACAGTTAGTCAAATATAATTAGTTTTTTCGCATCAATTACTTGAAAATACAAACACAGTTAAAATATCGGCAACCCATTTAAAAGTACAGAACTATCAAAGGATAAACATTTCTCGCCGAGATCTTTCGAACAAAACAAAAGTTTGATCGAATCGGACTACTGACTTAAACGTTATTACGGTGGGAAGACAGACCGACAGACACATATTCCCCTACTCGAAACCCTACTTTCCAGTTTTTTATTTTTCAATAACTTATCCAATAATTTTCTTTATTTTTTGGCCTTTTTTGGTCTATTTTTTAGCGATATTTGGGGATGTATTAAGCCATCTTGCGTGGTTTTTTCTTTCTTTGACTTTTCTGGGAAAGTAGTTTAAAAAGTGGGAAAGAAAGCTTAATCTTAATGCATTTAAAAACTATCATATAAAACGAAAAAAAAAGTTAAATATGAATAAAAAATAATTAAATAAATATTGAAAAATTAAAAATTGGTTAGTAGGGTTCTTCGATGGGGAAAATGTGTGTATGTCAGTCTGTCTGTCTGGTCTCCTCACCGCCCCTCCCTAATTTTAATATTTACAATAGATGTGTAAATACTAATCAAAAACTCGGACTCTTTTTAAGTAAACTAACAACAGCTAATGTTAAATCAAACCCTCCTGACCCCAACTGCATCATTTCCTATTAAAATGAGCCTCGCGGGCCATGAGTCGTATAATATTTATATTAATTAAAGAATTTTCTTGGTAACATGGGAAAAGATGGAAAAGGAAGGATAATTACATTACAGCTATTAAGTTTTTCTAATTGGTTTGATTTTCAAAACGGAAGACAGTTTGGTGTATTGACGTTTTGCGTTCAATTTCATGTTGATAAAATCATTTATTCTGGCATTGCATAAACAGTGTGAGGCAGTGTTTTACACTAAATTCATTGCATTCAGTGCTTTTTTTTCATGGTTGTAAATTGATTAGCTTTTTCTCTTACTTTAGCTAGCTAGTAATGGAAATTTCCTTGTCCTAACTAGAAAGTTCGCATAGCCTAAATATTTTTTGTACGTTTTCAAAGCAGTTTTTTTTTTCTGCATTAAAGGAAGAAGTAATATTTGTTAGTTAAAAACTGCTGAAATGGAATTTACTGAACTACTTATCAGATATTTTAAAATTTCAATGCAGTTTGTGTCCTTATGTGCAACATATGAGTGTTACCCCAGAGAAGTTAATATTTTTTATGTGTCAAAGTCGGAGTTGGTGTCGAAAACTTCAAAATTCCAAAAGACGGAGTCAGTCATTTTGCCTCAGTGTCTAAATTTTTGACAAAGCTACGGAGTCAGAGTCGGAGTCTGACTAATTTTGCGATACAGGAGTCGAAGCAGAGTCGACGGCCCCAAAGTTTTAGGAGTCGAAGATGGGAGTTAGTCATCAAGAGCTATTTCCAACAAATTTTGTTTGAAGGAAATCCACCTTTAAGTCCGGGATCTATATTGACTTTTAGTTTCTCCATAGGTAATGATGCTAAGGGTTTTGAACTGTTCAAAATTGAACGGAAAATTGTTCAAATCAAAAGATATTTTCTATACATGTTCTTCATCAAGAGCTTTTTCATACAAACATTTAAAGGGCAAATTCGCTTCTGTGAGTTTGGGATTCATATTTGCCTTGAATTTCCCCGTAAGGCGCTAATGTTAAGGTTTTTTGAACCGTTCAAATTGAATGAAAAATTATTTAAATCAAAAAGTGAAATATGGGAATGAGGTGTCCTCGCCGAGATCTTTCGATCAGAGAAAAGTTTGTTCAAATCGGACTATTCATTCAAAAGTTGTTAGGGATGACAGACCGACAGACACATTTTCCCCATCTCAATACCTTATTTTTCAATTTTTAATTTTTCGATATTTATTTAATTACTTTATTTATTTTTGACCTTTTCCTGTTTTTCGCGATATTTTTTAGATGCAAGCCTCCGTTCGTGCGTTTTTTTTTTCTTTCTTTGATTTTTACTCGGAAAGTAGCCTAAAAAGCACGATTAGAGTAAATGTCACAAATTTGGAGCACAATGTTCAAAAATTGGTTTTTGAAAAACAGATGCATTAAATAAAAAAAAGCATAACAACAATCATTGGTACGTAATTTTCTTTCCCTTTTCATAATTGCCCATGTAATTTAGAAAAGAATAAAATACTTGGAAAGTTTATTTGTGTTTAGGTCCTCGGGCAAAATAAAAAAAGGTTGGGCAATGGGCACCACTGGTTTAGAATCATCAAAATGTAGTAGTAGCTCGATGTTTGGAAATCAAACTTCAAATTTATAACCTCCTTCTAGGTTGCGTCAGGAGTTTAAAAAATAGCATGGATAATTTCATTATTAGAAAGGGAAGCTCTTTGTAATATACAGTGGCTCCCAAAAGTGTTCGTACACTTTGAAATTTTTTAGTAAAACCAAAATAACGCGAAACTGAATTCGAACATGAAGTTCAATATTTTTTCACATCATTCCTATGTCATTCTAAATACAACCCAGTAGTTTTTTTTTTTTTTTTTTTTTCAAAATATTGACGGATCTTCTTTTTGAAATGGGTCAAAAAACGAAGAGACAGAGAAATAACACGCCACAAAAGTCATCGTACATTCAAATATTTTCGAATAAATTCGGGATTAAAATTATCATATATCATTTTTTTATTAATTTTGCATTGTGTTGACCCTTAAAAGTCATTTGTCTTTAGATTTTTGTTTATTTATTCCTCAATTTTGTGCTTATTACTTTAAAATGGCTGGTATTCGTAAAAAACGACGAACACCATTCGAAATTTGAATTTTTTCCTCGCAGAAGCGGTAAATTGGTTTTAAATGTCTCTAAATTAGTTAATTTATTCCATTCTATAGTAAAATGCTTAATAAAATGCTTTAGAGAAAGGAATCGGATCGAAAACAAGGTAAGAAAAGGTCAACCGGCAAAGTTGACAAAGCGTGATCGGAGATTTAAAGTTAAAAAAATTATGAAAAATACACATGTGAGTGCTGTAAAATTTTCTGCAGAGTTAAATGAAACATTTTACATTTAATTTTCATCGAAAATTGTTCGCCAAGTTCTCTGATTATCTGGATTAAATGGGACCTCTTCCCCCAGAAATTGTGTGAAAAACAGAAAGTTTACGCTTTTCGTCGCAAAATCAGTGATAGATAAGCTCAAAACGTTTTGGAATTTTTCGCATTACTTACAAATAAATATGAATTCAACATTTTTGGTTAAATTGTTGTACAATTGAAAATAGAGGAAAAAAAGAAAAATTAATTTGAATTTTGGCATCTTGAATTCAAATTATATTTTTCGCTATCACGAGTGTGTGTATGTAGGCGTGTGTGTTTGTGTGTGGGAGGTATGTGTGTTTGTGTGTAGGGGGTATGTTTATGTGTGTGTAGGCATGTGTGTTTGTGTCTGTGTGCTGGCATAAGTGTGTGGGTAGTTGTGTGTATGGATGTGTGTGGGGGGAGTATGTGTATGGGTGTGTGTAGGCATATGCGTTTGTGTCTGTGTGCAGGCATGAGTGTGTGGGTAGTTGTGTGTATGTGTTTGTGAGTGTGTATGTGTAGGTGTCTGAATGTATGCGCGTGTGTATGTGTAGATGTCTGTACGTATGTATGTGTAGGTGTATGTGTGTGTGTGTTTGTGCGTGTGTGTGTGTGCGTGCGTGCGTATGTGTGTGTAGTTGTGTATGTATGCGTGTGTGTGTAGGACATGGAATCAACCTGGAGACGGCTTTTGCTATAGGAGCAGCATCGTGAGGCCGGCCGGCGGGCGGTGGTGCTGGGCAGAGGGTGCTGGCGTTAAAATAAAATGATAGGACATCAAAACAGTCAAGTGAGAACAATAAGCAATCGTGATTGCTCAAAAATTAGGAACTTAATCTTAAGAACTTTGTTGGATCAGTTAATTAGGACGGTGAAGGTGTTCTTGTGTGAGGGTGCATATTAGCATCAAGACTTGGTAATTTATAATTTTTGATGAAATTAAAATCAAGTATTTTGAGCAGATAAAGTATTTTGAAGTATCCACAAATGAATCACGTCTAATTAATGTACACTACAAAATTTTAAAAAATCAAAAGACCAACACATATTTTGTTTAAAGATAAAAAAGAAGTTGCAGATAATGTAATAATTTACCTAATGTATCATTGAGAACACTTATACAAAGAGAACTAATAGGCTTTAAGAAAATCATCATTTTTCTCATTGTAGACCTTATTTCTCCTGATTTAATGCATTTGGGAACATAATTTGGTTTAAAAAAAATCATTTTATTTAAAGCCTCATATAAAAAGATAAGATCTGAAGTTTCTTTCCAATCCTAATGTATTCCTTATCTTTTACAATACAAATACAAATAATTAAATTATTCTGTTAACATATCTCAATTAAAGACGTTGTAATAAAAGTTAGTGTTTCTTTATTCTTCTACATTCATACAGAGGACTTATTTTATTATACTGGGATTTAAAAAATTCTTTCAAAGGTCAAAATTTAGCAATAAATTTTGCTATGAGAGCACTGAGATACACAAATATTTCTGTTTTCACAACTTCATACATATTTTCTTGCTCTGACTGCATTGTCTATAGTGGATGCCAAGAAGTGTGTAGGTATTAAAAGCATTTTATGCCTACTCTAAGTGCTGTTGGACTTCTTAAGTTTTTTTCTCTCACTTGTCGTTTAAATATGTTACATAAATTAGATATAGATATATATATATACTCGACAGATTGCTTCAATGATACATGTTTTGTTTTGTATAAATCTTAAATAATTAAGCGAACTAGGTAGTAAAATGAAGTTTTGATTAAAATATGCTTTATGAAATTCAGTTTAACATTTCTATTTTGAAATGTTAATCAGTGAAGAAAATAAATAATAAATAGTAATAATAATAATAATAATAATAATAATAAATAAATGCAACGAACTACTTGGATTTCTTCTACATGTAATTTTAGAAAAACATATTTAGTCTGTCTTGTAATTTTATATACCTCATAGGAAAAGTTGCATTGATTAGAAATGTTGCATGGATAAAGGAGAAAAAAGAAAAAACTCTTTAGTAAATTTGAGTTACATATAAAAAAAAAATCTGCAAATTTATTAAACTGTAATTTATCTCTATAGCTGTTTACTTTGTATAAATTGGATTTTCTATCGTCCAATGATATGTAAAATTTATGAAAATATTTGGGGGAAAACGATTTAGTTTTTCAAAAAAATCGCATGGTTAAAAAAAAAAAATACCTGATTTAAACCATGGTTTAAACCAACGTGGTTTAAACAAAACAACCCTGGGGCCATATAAGCTAACCTTAAGGCTCATGGCCTAACATCTCACTCATTTATATTTCAATTGGATCCAATACGTTTGCACATCCATTAACTGACTAATATAAAAATTACAAAAAAAAATCTAATGTGGACACCTCACTACTTCCTTTCACATCTGTTAAATAATGCATGTTTTTTTTTTGAATAATTGAAAAATCAAGGGAACACTTAATTAAATATTTTCTCCCCTAGTTTGTCGCGAATCGAAAGAAAAAAGCGTTTTACAGAGATTAGGTTTCCCAATATCTACATTTTTAACGTAATTAAATGGATAACTCTCTGAATGTCGCCAATAGCGCCAACTGAAACCACATTCGAAAAAAAACTTTTTTGCCAAATTAGTCGTCAACTTAAAAGGTTGGCGATGTATCGTCAAGTGTTCTCGAAATTATAACATCGATTGAGTTTGTGTTGACATTAACAGTGACTTTCCCCAAAAAGATGTAAAAGACCCCCCTTTTGGAACAGCCGAATGCAACCAAAAGGGGAAGTGCACAAATAGACCCCACTAGGAGTCTAGATACCAAATTTCAACTTTCTACGGCATACCGTTTTTAAGTTATGCGTGATACGTACAAACTTACATATATACGTACATGCAGACGTCACGGGAAAACTCATGGTAATTAACTCGGGAATAGTATGGACATTTCGGGCGTCCATACGTTTTTAGGTACCTATGCACGTGCGGTCGGGTCAAAAAACAGCTCAACATTTATTCGGGGGTGAGCAAAGTGGAAATTTAAGCTGATATTTGAGTGATTTTTTTTTTTTTTCGCGAATACAATTTACTTCCTTTACCATGTAAAAGGAAGCATAATGGAAATTTAAATTTTTGACACATTGAATTCAAGTTGTATTTTTCGCGATCACGAGTGTATGTGGGTAGGCGTCTGTGTGCTTGCAGGCATGGGAATGTGTAGACTCACGTGCGTGTGTATCTTAGAGCACGGATTAAAATGGAGGAAGCAAGTCTCGGCAATGATTGGCTTAACAAAAGCGCTGACCGAAAGACCCCAAGTCACGTGACTCAAAACGACGAATGGCTGGCACGTTTTGCGTGAAACAAGCGAAAGAAATCTGATTTCTTCCAATGCTTTGCTTAAAAGTCTATCACGTGACTTGGGGTCTTGGGTTCACCGAATGAAAATCTTCACTCCCTATATTTTATCTTTTCTCAATGGTGTGTACATGTACCTATGTAGGCGTGTGTAGGGCATAGACGCCACCAACCAGGACTATTCCCACTCGTGGAGGCTGGCGAGCAGGGGAGTTATGCTTTGTGCTTAGGTAAACGCAAACGATTTGTAACTATGGCGACGAAAATTCGTCCACGCAATAAATATCAAAACAACGAGCTACAACTATTCTCGTTGTCATGGCAATGTGGAAAATCAGAACAACATCAACTTTGGGCGAGTGAAAATATTATGCAATTCGTGATTTCTCAAAAGGAGAAAGAAAAAAAAATCAAGAGAAAATTTAAGTTTCAATATTGTTAGTCACCGGATTTAACAAAGAAAAGTTATTTTGCCTTATTAGGAAAAAAGGTCCCAAATAAGGACAACTGTGGGCAATGAATACTTCACGCAGAGTTGGAGACAAAAAAATAAATAAATAAATAAACGCTACTGCCAAACTATAAAGAATGAAAAATTATTTAACATTATAATAAGCACTAGAAAATCTCCCGTCAAGGTATGACGAGTGAAAATTGCTTCTAAATTTGTACGTAGCCAGTGCCTGTTTTGTGATGTTTTGATAGTTGAAACTGTAACTCTTAACTCCAGTGGATTGACCCTAAACTCCAGTAGGTAACATCCATTGTTGACCATTGTTTCGTTTCTTCATTTCCCTGAAATGACAGTCTTACCAGTAAAACAGTTAAGTTACTGGATCGAGTTCAGCCTTGTCACAATAAAGCTTTTCCCTGCATGTTAAACATTACCAAAATATATTATCAAATTATCATGCCGCAGCGCGAGTTTCATTGTTGAAACTCGCGGGTTACTCGATCATTAGCTATTACATATATTAGAATTTTAAACCACATTTTATGAACTCAAAAGCATTTTTAAAAAATCCATCTTCACTTCTACGAAAAAGAGAACGATCAATGGTCACGTTCAAAGCATTAATAATTCGTTATTTTCTGGAGGGGAGAAGTTCGCTCTTTCGCACAGTTCGTGCACATATCTGTAGCATATGCAGCACACGATCATGCCTTCCACCAGATACTCCGGTGTCCTATTACAAGGACAATGGAGTGCTAATAAGGCGATTCATGGCCTCCTGGGATACAAACTACTTTTCCTGCTTATCAGATCACAGGAAAAAAAACGATACACAACAACATTCTTTTTGAATTCGTCAACTACAGACATTTTTCTCTAAGAACATTAAACAAGAAAGCTTCAGTGAACCACGATGAAACAAAACTTACTGTAAGATAAGATCGGGCAGTTTTCAAAGCACTCTTCCGTAATAACTTTTACTACACTGATGCCTTGTGCATGGCCCCACTAGATGGCGCTGACGCTTAACGGGCCCTGACAATTTATGACTTTCTTTGTTAAACCAATGCAGCTTATGCATCCACCAATCAATGTCAACGTTTCAATGTTTGTTTATTTTTGATTGGACATCGCCCATTTTGACCACAGGAGGCGCTGAACAGAACCCCTGCATTCACCAATTAATGGCAACGTAATGGAAACAGGGGTTTCCTGTAGTGCCCTCTTTATTGCCATGAGTTTCAGCGATTGTCACGGCCTGTTAGAATTTTGATGGGGCCATGCTTTGTGATTTAACAAACTGCTTGCTCGCAACACTTTATCAGCAATCTGGCCCTTCTGGCTCTGAGGTCGAAGCTTCGCTAAAAATGCCCTAGGTCGTGGGTTCGATTCCCTTCGGAACCCCGGGTGTTATTTCCCGTCTTTGTACTGTAAATAATATCTTATGTGTAAAAAAAAAAGAAATCCAACCTCTGGAGCCAATGTCATCCTATATCTTCATAGTGGTTATTAACAGCTTTGAACACGATAAAAACAAGACAAGTTAGGCTTTCTGATGACGATAAAATCACGACATAGGGAGTTTTTGCTATCATACATCAAAAAATGGGGCTAGCTGTCCTGTATTTGTTATTCGGTGGTCCGTCATTTGTTGATGTTAACATGAGTTCAGATAAGGCATGGACAGAACAGGACTAATTACTTTATTAACATCTTAAGAACATCACATCCCACACATACACGCAGCTATTTACATTACGGAATGCCCCGCCAAGAACACCGTTGCAGTTCCAGTTCCATTTCTACGTTCCTTACGATGCCGGTTACCGTTAAGTTCTCAATACACGACACTAGCCTTATTCGTTCAATCATAGACTAATAATGAGTCTTATGTAGACTCTTATTATTAGTCTATGGTCTACATCGCCTAAACAAAATTAAAAATTTAAAAAAACCCCGACTGAGTCGCAACTGTAGAATCAAGAGGGAAAATGGAAAATCCTTTAAAAAGCCTTATACTATTAAAAATCAATGTCAAGAATTTTATTTGCTATTAAATAGAAACTGGTAACAGATAAAAATTTTAAATCATTGCGTTTAAGTTCCTTGTCGGCCAACTATGAATTTAGGGATCAGTCACGTGAATAAAGGCATAGCCGTTATTGAAATATGCTTTAAAAAACGTTATAATTCAAATTCTACGTAGCATAGAAGTTCCAAAACATTCCGTCAGACGCGGGAAAAAAATTTCTTTATTTTGGTATTAAATTTTAAATTTTTTAGGTATGTTTTCACTGCAAGTATTGCGAAAGACCTTTTACAGGTTTTTAATTAATATCTTCGTTAATTAATGTCATCCAAAGAGGCAACCTAGCTAAGAACACTCTCGATCAACTCTCCTTTCGAACATTTTTTTTTTTTCCAAAATTGGTCCATCCGTTTAGCGCTTGAGTGCCACAAACAGATAAACATACACACAGATTTACAGACACGTCAAACTTAAAACCCCCTTGCTTTGTGTGTCAGCGATTTAAAAAATTTTGTTCAAGACATGACACGAAGCTCATTTAAAAATGCATAAACTGGAGAAAAATATTTTTGTGTTTTACAAAGCAAATAAAAGGCTTTGGCTGATCGCTGCAGGTGGCTAGT
This sequence comes from Uloborus diversus, assembly GCF_026930045.1. Lineage (NCBI taxonomy): Eukaryota > Metazoa > Arthropoda > Arachnida > Araneae > Uloboridae > Uloborus > Uloborus diversus. Next base: position 62,220,691 of record NC_072739.1, on the reverse strand, counting down.
ACAATATAAGTTAAATGTTAAATACTCCATCTAAGCCTTACTGAAGAAATTCAGAAGTGATATTAAAAGCAATATTATTGCCACGTGCTACGAAATCATTTAATTTATTTTCGATTCAGATTTCGTTAAGCTTTAAATTTTACAACGCAGTTTTGAAAAATGAAAATTACCTTAAAGTAATAATATTTCAAGCCCAAGAGTAAGTGCATTTTGGATATCAAGAATACTTCTATTAATTAAATATCAGTTTTGAACCTTAGATAGGTAAAAAAATAAACAATATTTATGCCATCCCTAATTACTTGTAATTGTGACGTTTGTCATTGTAATTGTTTTGTTATCCTGTTGTCTCCATTCAGAAACAAGTTTGACATAACGGGAGAAATTTCCATAGTTGGGAATCTAGCGATCTTTCTTCATTGGCATCAACTTTTGGCTTCAGCGCGTGCGCGAGAGGTATTTTTCTTTGTAAATCTAAACAAAGAGACCAGAAACATCTATTCACATAGGGTTACTATAAATCAGCAGGGTTACCAAAATAAAATTATTTATGCCAAAAATGTGACGACTGTGCCATATTCCCAACTATCGAAATATCTCCACATAACGACACAAAGCTCTCTCAAAAGAAAGTGAGAGTTTGGTACTCTTTTATTTTTGGTACTCTTTTATTTTTATTTATTCTCTCTTATGATCTTTTATTATATCTTTACTCTTATATCCTTATTAGGGAAGGTTCGTCACTTGGTTTGTCGACTTGTTTATTTTCTACCTTGGCGACAATAGAAAAATTCTTAATGCGATTTCGATATCTACAAGTATATGGCAATCCTAGAATTTAGAAAATGAAGTTATTGAATACCGCCAAATATGAAATTTTTTGTTGGCGTATTTTTCAAAAAGAGCCAAATTTGGCACCTACGTCACAATGTAAACAAAAACTACAATGCACGAGCTCTGAAACCGTTGACTAGCCAAACGAAAGTAAATCAGCTTTACTGTAGGGTTGCTAAAATCGCTTCTTAGCCAAGATAAGGTAGGGGTATCCAGAATGAAATATTTATCACCGCAACCCGGTTACCGTAACTCTACCGCAATAAATAAATTGACAGCGCCCAAAATAAAAGTGCGCCAGATGACGTACCTTTAACGGAAAAGTACCGAGGATTTTGAATACCAAGGCAAAACGTTTCCTGGACTCTGGAGAACAAAAACAAAAGAAGATGTTTTCGCAGATCCAGGTGTTTGCAAAGTTTCTGAAAACGAATTATGTATTTCGAAGTAAAATACTTCTAAGGGGAAAAGAGAGGGGAATCGTCATAAAGTGGAACGTGCAAAATTTGCAAAAAGATTTCCTACTGCTGAAACAGCTCTTACTCTTTTTGGTCCTTATACTTTAATTTTACATATGAATGGAACATTTCATGTTAGCTAACGACTTGTTTTCTTTTATTCGACGGATAGTTTCATATTTAATAATTTAATTTAATTATTTTCCAGATTTTTTTAAAACTACTTTAGTAAATTTTAGTCTTGTTAAATGGCTTGTTTTGTTGAGCAATCACGAATTACTTGTTTTGTTGAGCAATTACGAATTGTTTGTTTTGTTGAGCAATCACGAATTACTTGTTTTATTTAGCAATCTCGAATTCCTTATTATCTTCACTTGACAAAAGTTGGTGTTACTCTAATTTTTCAGGTTACCATGACGACAAGAACAAGTCTAGCAGCTCGCTGTTTTAATATTTAATAAGAGGACAAATTTCGTCGTCATGGTTACAAATCGTTTGCGCTCATTCAACGCTTAACTTAAGCAGATTTTACTTTAAAAAGAGATGGGGGCGTGTAAGATTACGGCCTCCGCGGGCAGGCGATGGAGTTCATTCCCTACTCACATACACACACACACGCCTACGTACACTCACCTGCGCACACACATGTACGCACACACACATCTACACACACACCCACAATTGTTCTTCTTCCTTCAAGAGATTGGCTTTTTGTCTTTAATTTAGTCTTTGTCCTTGTGTTATTGTATTTGTTTGCTTTTTGTTTCGTGTATATGTGTTTTTTATTTTTCAAAATTTCTTAACAGTTTGTTATTTTGACCTCGTTTTCAAAATTCAAAACTTTGTTCTTGTTTCTTTCGAAAATGTTCTTCTAAATTCCAGAAGTTTTGTGTCTTTTATAGTTAAATTTTTCGCCTTTGTTTTTTTCCCCCACTCTCTTGTATCTTCAACACTATCGTTTGGCGCAGCATAGCCTATTTCGGCTTTTGCACCATTAAAACCAATAGAATCAACCAACAACACGCACACACCTGTTGATTGCGAAAAACAGATTTTTTAATTCCATGGTGTCAAAAATTCATTTTTTTTTCCTTGAGCAATCACGATTGCTAAATTGTTTTCATTTGACCGTCCTTGATGTTGTGGTTCCTTTTTCAGCTTGGACCAGAGGCCTCTGCAGCACCACCGCCCACCGTCCTCTGCAGGCACGGCTCCTCTGATCCTGACCACTGTCACCCGGAATCCGGTGGTGTGCATATCCGGCATACACGCGAGCGCCTTTGCACGCATACACACTGACACACATACGCGCTGACACACACACATCGACCCTTACACACGTACACTACGTTCATACACGCAGGTCTACGCACACACACAAGCTTAGCCTACACATGCACGCACGCCTACACACACACACACACAACTATACATACGTAACCGCCCAGGATGAGGGGCAGGCTTAAGGGGACAGGGGCCGTTTCTAGAAACAATAACTCCAATGAATATAGGGTCCTGCCGAATCTCGTGATTGCGAAAAACATAATTTGAATTCAAAATTTCAGAATTCAAATTAGTTTTTTTTTTTTTTTTTTCATTTTTTTCCAGGTCATGGCGAGAAAATCTGGCGGAAGTCGGAAGAAAAGAGTGAGAACCAGCTCGAGCAAGAGCCCCGCCTCGAAACGACAGAGACTCTCCTCGCGCCGGCCTGATGTCTCATTCCCAATCGGCGAAGTCCACCAGCTATTGGAGTCGAAATTCACCTCTGGCCGTGTCAGGTCGGAGGCCGCTGTTTTCCTCACAGCAATCATCGAGTATGTGGCCGCAGAGCTCCTAGAGTTGGCCATCAACCACGCTCGCTCCAGAACGGGATCGACCAAAAAAGCTACACAGTTGACCCCGGAGGACATTGACTATGTCATCGCACAGGATCCAGCCTTGAAAGAACTTTTTGAAAGAATTTCGTCGATGAGTTCGGGCTCCATCTAATGGTTGAATAACGCAATTCTTCTCAGAAATTTCGATTAATAGAAATTCCCGTTATGATATCAGTCAACTATCAATTGCTCAAAATTGTGTAAGGAGAACGAAAAAAAAACTTTGATTTAATAAAAAATAATCCAATTTTGACTAATTTGAATTTTGGTAAACGGAATAGCTTTAAAACACACACACATAACTTTTTTTAATTGTACTACATGCAAAAACTTGATAGCATTTTAAAACTCTTAAACTCGCTTTAAGATGATATATTACGTGATACAAAAGTGCAATCTGAAATTTTGAAGGTCATTCAAAATTACCTTTGACCTTGAATATTTCAGAAAGTTATAATTTTAAAAATCTGGAAAAAATATATATATTACACATACTATTGTGTTTTTTATTTGTGCCAAGTTTCATGTTGGGACATTTAGGGGATCGGCTATGGTTTAATGTTTCATGCAAGGGATGTTTGACAATAAATGAGGTTGTTTCCAAAATTTTAAAAGCATTTTTTTCTGAAAGAACATGCTTAAAAACATAGGATCTGACCACTTTTTAAATAATTTGACAAAGTTTAATATTTTTAAATAATTACTTTAATCGGTGCGCTTTTATTGTTTACGCTTCTACCGATGACATGACTAATGATGAAATGCCATTTCGTGTTACCGTTCACAGAGCAAAATATTTAATTCGCATCTTTACTCGCGTGTATTGGCAAAGATATCACTGAGAGCACGCGTAGAGCGCAATATTTAATTCACTTCTTGATTATGACGTGGAAACAAGGTAGAAAGATGCGCCAAAGTGCATCATTTGTGACGTCATAAAGACCACGCCTTGTTTGAAAAATCGGACATCTTAAAAATTAATTGTTGCGAAAATGAAAGTATTTCCTGTGTCCATGCTAGTTTTTTTGCTTATTCTATAGATTTTAGTGACGAAAAGTAGTACTTTTGACTGAAGGAAACAACCCCTTTGAAAAATAATGATATAGCAACGTTTGGCAGACGATAAATTAAAAATGTATAATAATTTTAAAATTACATTTGCTTTTTTTTTTTAATGTCGTCTGCAGATTGACTACAAGGGTGGTCAACTTTACAGGTTTTACTGTGCATGTTTTTACAAGTTTTTTATTAATCACGGCAAAACATTTATAGTATTTTGTATTTTAAAGTGTTCTGCATCTACAATTATTTCTAGCGTAATAAGTCATTTTGTGTGTAAATTTCATTGAATTATTTCAGAAATACTTTTTTTTCTACTGTTCTTACAATTCTGACCACCCCTTTAGTCCTGGAAGTTTTTGAATGTAAAATAAGTGTTAAATCTCTTAAACAAGTAAGATCAGGGTGTATTTTGGTTTTGTCTGAAAAAAAAATCGAGGGCCAAGATACAGGCTGCCAAAGATGGTGCCCGGGGCATCATTTCTCACTTGCAATTTTCGACAAAATTTATTTTTTATCTCAGAAACGGTAAAAAATATTTGGTGCTGTTTGTTTTATTTAAAAGGTTACTTTTTCTTGTTTTAAAATATATGCAACATTTTGAAATATGAGTTTAATTTTACTTTCCACGGTCTTTTGCAAAAAATAAAAATCAAAATCAATTTTGTGATTTTTTTGAAAAAGCCCAGCTTTAAAAATGTTCATTTTTTTTTCACTTTTAATACTACAGAGCACTACATTCCCTGAAATGGTGTGCTCTGAGTTGATGGTGTGAACTTTTTCGTTTAACAGGATTTAGAGGCATTGGAAAAATTGGATTTTTCAGGAACTCTACCTATGTATAACGAGCTAGCTGATGTGTGCATCACTTGACTTCATTTTACATCAATTTAATGTTATTTCCCTATTATTGCAATTTTAATGTGATTCTCCCTCTAACTCTCTAAATATCACCCACAATGGCCGCATTGAAACCGGATTTTAAAAAGAAAACCACCAAATTTGTCGCTAAGTTGGCGACAAAACTTGGTGACCAAAAGACTGTCGATATATCGCCAAGTGTCCGCCAAATTATAACACCACTTGAGTTTGCATCGAAATTAACAATGAATTCCCACCAAAAAGGGGAAAAAGACCCCTTCAGAAACACCCGAATGCAACCAAAGTGGAAGGTGCACAACTAGACCCCACTAGGAATCTACGTACCAAATTTCAACTTTTTAGGACATACAGTTCTTGAGTTATGCGACATACATACACACATACACACATACGCACATACATACGTACATACAGACGTCACGAGAAAATTCGTTGTAATTAACTCGGGGATCGTCAAAATGGATATTTCGGGTGTCTGTACGTTCCTAGGTATATATCCACGTGTGGGTGGGTTGAAAAATAAACTCAACATTCATTCGGGGGTGAGAAAAATGGAAATTAAGGCCGATTTTTGAGTGACAATTTTTTCGCGAATACAATACTTCCTTTTTCGTAAAAGGAAGTAAAATACTTGGAAATTCAAAATTTTACTTAGCAACAAGTAACCAGAAAATACTTTTAATTAATACTGAGAATAATATTACTGAGCAACAGTAACAAAGTAAATTTTTGAAATTGGAAATTGTATTGAGCGAAAATTTTTTTTTTCTTTTTTTTTTTTTTTTTTAAGATTGGACAGAAAACTTCAACTCATATTTCAAAAGGTTGCATTTCTTTTTTAATAGAAAAAATAACCATTTAAATGAAATAAACCGCAACAAAATATATTGTACCGTTACTTAGCTAAAAAAAAAACTTAAAGATTTTGTCGAAAATCACATTTTTTTTTCGGCAGGGCAAAAAATATTCCCTTATCTTACATTTTTATGAATTTTAACTTATGTTACTTAAAAAAAAATTACGACTGTCAAGCTAACGTCCTGGTTGAATTGACATGGATTCTACGTATTACACTTTAATAGAAGGTCGTAGCCAGAACATTTTCTTACAAGGGAGGGAGGGGGGGGGGGGGTATCCCTCTGCTGATAATACGTACTATTGGATTTTTTCATACGAAAAGCATATGTTTCATAGGGTTGTTGTGTAAAGATGTAGAAGTCCTTCGATTTAAGTAATTTCAGGAGCCAGAAATACCTCTAGAGTACAATGGGATCGTTTCCGAAATTTTAAAAGTATTTTTTTCTAAAAGAGTACGTTTAAAAACATAGGATCTGACCCTTTTTTGAATAATTGACTAAGTTTAGTGTTTATAAACAGTTATTTTAATCGGTGCGTAGATTCGATTTCATTTTTACGCTTCTGCACATGACATTACAAGTGATGAAATACCATTCGCTTATGCCATTAGCGCAGAGCGCAATATTTAATTCGCATCTTTACTCATATGCAGTGGCAACGATATGGTTGATAGCAAGCACAGAGCACCATATTTAACTCGTATCTGAATTATCATAACCTGGAAACGCGGTAGATAGCAAGCGTAAACATTCAACGCGCCAGTACAGTAGCACCGAAGTACATCGCTTGTGACGTCACAAAGACAAGCCTTGTTTGGAAAATCAAGCATTTTAAAAAATTAATTGAAAGTTAAACGTTTTGAAAATAAAAGATTTTTTCCCGCTTCATGTTTTTTTTTTTTTTTTTTTTTTTCTCTCTCTCTCTCTCTCTTGCTCATTTTATCAATTTCAGTGGCTAAAAGTAGTACATTTGACTGATGGAAACAACCCCATTCCCACTATGCCGCGTAGGGAGGCAGGAAAGATTGTTTTACAGAAAAGTTCGAACGACGAACGACCGCTAATTTCGAACCCCATACTCCTTTTAAAAAACAAGGTGGTGGCGCCAAATATGACCATGTAGACAAATTAGGCCGCCCCCATCTGATTTTTTTTAAAATTTAGGATAGCAAAAGTGCTCTAGATCGTGATTTAACCGTCAAGTTCTCTGAAGGTGCATGCCAATAGGGGAGGGGGTGCGCAGAGGATACAGACTCATTTTAGGGGGATTGAACGATTAATTCATTCGATGAATATGGAAGAGTGGCAGATCAAAATGAAACAACAGCAATATATGTAACGAAATAAGGTACGCCATTTTTTTTTTTTTTATTTATTATTTTTTTTTTTTTTTTAATGGAGTTGCTTTCTTCAGTAAAAAGTATTACTTTTAGTCACTGAAATTAACAGAATTAGCAAAAAAATAACATGGATTCAGAAAAAACTTTTGTTCTCCCAACAGTTATTTTTTATTTGATTTTTTTTTTTTTAATGTCCGATTTGGGAAATAGGCGTGGTCATTATGACATCACAAGTGATGTACTTATGCGCGCTACTGAATTGGAACGCTAAATATTTACGCTTAGCTGTCAACCACGTTGCCAGGATATGATAATTTGCGCTGTGCGCTAATGGAATCTGTGAATGGCATTTCATCACTTGTGATGTCATGTGCAGAAGCGTAGAAAATGAAATTGAATCTGCCCACTTATTAAAATAACTGTTAAAAAATATTAAATCAAATCCTATGTTTTTAAGCATGCTCTTTCAGAAAAAATACTCTTAAAATTTTGGAAACGATCCCATTATGTGATTAAAAGAATTTAAATGAAAGTTAGAAGTGTTTCGAAAATAATTTTTACCAGTATTTTGCTTCATCTTACTCAAACCCTTCAATTATTGATTTGTTTGAAGAAAGATGAACTATTTCTGACAGTGTGTCATTTAGATCCTTAATACTTTATCTCAGTATTTTTTTTTCTTGTAGGAAAAGATGGCATCTCTTTTTGACAGTTTTCGTACTGGCCGTGATGAAAAGAACAAGGAGGAAGATTATTACAAAAATTGAAATCTTACTAATATTATATACAGTGGCTCCCAAAAGTGTTCGTACACTTTGAAATTTTTTAGTAAAACCAAAATAACTCGAAACTGAATTCGAATATAAAGTCCAATATTTTTTCACATCATTCCTATGTCATTCTAAATACAACTCGTTGGTTTTTTTCAAAATATTGACGGATCTTCTTTTTGAAATGGGTCAGAAAACGAAGAGACAGAGAAATGACACGCCACAAAAGTCATCGTACACTCAAATATTTTCGAATAAATTCATGATTAAAATTATCATATGTCGTTTTATTAAAATTTTTGCATTGTGTTGACCCTTATAAGTCATTTGGCTTTAATTTTTCGTTTATTTATTCCTTAATATTGTGCTTATTACTGTAAAATGGCTGGTATTCGTAAAAAACCGCAAAAACCATTCAAAATTTGAATTTTTTTCCCACAGTAGTGGTAAATTGGTTTGAAATGTCTCTAAATTAGTTAATTTATTTGTTTGCATAGTAAAGTGCTTGATAAAATGCTTTAAAGAAAGAAATCGAACCGAAAACAAGGTAAGAAAAGGTCAAACGACAAAGTTGACAAAACGTGATCGTAGATTTAAAGTTAAAAAAATTATGAAAAATACACATTTGAGTACTGTAAAAGTTTCTGCAGAGTTAAATGAAACATTTTACATTTAATTTTCATCTAAAATTGTTCGCCAAGTTCTCTGATTAGCTGGATTAAATGGGACCTCTTCCTTCAGAAATTTTCTTGGTCGTGCAAAAAACAGGAAGTTTATGCTTTTCGTCGCAAAATCAATGATAAATAAGCTAAAAACGTTTTAGAATCACGTCTTACTTACAGATAAAAATTAATTCAACATTTTTGGTTAAATTGTTGTATAACTGTAAGTAGAAGAAAAAATTAGGAACTTAATCTTAAGAACTTAGTTGGATCAGTTAATCAGGACGGTGGAGGTGTTTTAGTGTGAGGGTGCATATCAGCATCAGGACTTTGTAGTTTGTAATTTTCTGATGAAATAATGAATCATGCTGTTCCTTTAAATATTTTAAAAACCAATTTTGAACTCTTAGCCAAAAATTTGGTTATTGGAAACAACTTCGTTTTTTATCAAGATAACGGTAAGAAGCACAAGGTTTTCAACGTTTGCGTCTAGTGCCTCGAAAATTGTCTTAAAGTTTAGAAAATACCCGCTCAATCTCCAGATTTGAACTTAATGTAACATGTTTAGAGATATCTGGAGGCTAGATTACAAAAATACGGCTTTGAAACGAAAATAGAGCTAGAAACAGTAACACTCGAAGTGTGGTTGAACACTAACTCAGAAATTACGCTAAAAAAAGAAAGAAAAAGAATGAAATCTATTCCCAGACGTTTAAAAGGTGTTATGAATACTGTATGATATTCTACTAATTAATAACTTAATCAAAAGTTAGATTATACAATAATATATAGACATTTTATAAAGTGTACGAAGACTTTTGTGAGATAAAATTTCCGGCACTTTTCGGTTTTTGATTTTTAAAAAATTAAGTTTTAATATTTTTTAAAAACTTTTCATGCAGTTTTGTTAAAAAATGCTCATAGATCTTACAATTAAATACCTATTCCGAAATATTAACTCTAACCAATGGATTGGGGCCTATTTCGATGAAAGTCGTAGGTGTACGAAGACTTTTGGGAGCCACTGTATGCGAAAGTTTGTCTGTATGGATGTATGGATGTATGGATGTTTGTTACTCTTTCACGCAAAAACTACTGAACGGATTTTGATGAAAATTTACAATAATATAGCTTATGCATCAGAATAACACATAGGGTAGTTTTCATTCCGTTATGGGGGGCAAAACCCCCTTAGGGGGGCAATAAAACACAATTTTTGTATAAATTCTCTAATATTGGGATGAAAAAATACTTGCACATATTTACATTATATGTCCATCGAAAGCTCTGATTTTTCTGCTGAAGATGGCACCTGTTCGAAATTTCTAAGTAGAATAAAAAACGAGTTATGAGCTTTTTAGATCCATGTTCGAAGGCTTTCCTCAACTCAATACAGTATTTAGTGTATCATCTCAACTCCCTGTCGATAGCGACAATTGTTGTATTGTTGACTTTCTTTGCTTTTCGTGATTGTTCAAGGCTTTTCTCAAGTCAAATCTTGAAGTAAGATTTTTGCACAAGATTGGCAAATAATACATGATTTGGCTGATGATTTTCCATTTAAACGGAACTTTAATGTAATTAATGGTTTTTATTATTATTTATGCTGATTGAACACTTACTCATTATCCAAACAACCAGCAGATCGCCAAAATTTTTGCAGAAAGATTTCCGTAGCTGATGCATTTGGCAGTTTTTTCAACGTTGCTGTTTTTGAAGCCGAAGACTACGTCATAATGTTTCTCAGCTTTCACCATGTAAACAAAATATCGCCAATCAAATAATTTTCAAAAGACTTTTTTTACTGTGTTAAATAATCCAGCAACTAAATTAGGCAAATCCATAAACAGCACAAAAACTTCCATTAATTTTCCTTTTTGCACAATTTCAAACAATCACCAAATTTTATTACTTATTTTGGTAACATTTCGGATGAAACTGTTTAGCACCATTTTATGGTGACCAAAAATATCTCAGCATCTGGCGACGATATCTCTGTAACGAAAATTAATATCATATCGTTTTACAAAGTAAGGAAAGAATGGGGGAGCATCATCGAAGGTACCCCGAAACGACTTTCGCAAATTCGGTAAAATCGCACCAAGAGCCACAATGATTAAAATTTCCCGAAATAACTTAAGCAAGTATAAGGGGATTACGAGCGCAGCTACTTTTTTTTAATCACTTCGTACTTCATTAGCCATACAGAGAAGGTTTTAGACTCCATGTTAAAAAAAAGTGTCAACAGATTAATCTTTTTAAACATGAGAAGATTAATTTCATGTTTTTTAAATTTGTATATGCTTAAATATAGTGCTTTCGGTTCTAAATCAATACTACTTTGTTCTTTATACTTATTGCTATTTTAGTTTTATGGGTAAGGAAGAAACTCGATTTTTAATCACGTCAAAAAGATGTGTTTTAAACTCTTTCACTTAAAACAGAAAACAAAAGCAAGTAACGATTTTTTCTAATAATTATTACTGACCCAGGCAACGCCGGGTATTTTTGCTAGTTGTAAATAAAATTTGAAGACAAATAGTCATGTACTCGTCATTTGATTGAGATAATGTTACTGAATGGTCTGCTTTCTGCAGTTAGCTGAACTTCTTGAATTTTAATGTAAATTTAAATGGAACGTTTTATCCTACTACCTTGTCTTAATTTCTCGTTGGACTGTTTTTAATTTTAGAGGACCGGTTAACGTGTCCTAATTTATTTCACTGTAGTACTTTACATTTTAATACTACCGGTATGTTCGCATAAAGCAGCCGGTCGACTGCAATTTACTGGTGACAAGCAATGCACTTCTAATAGAATTACCGGTTAGTGAAAACTAGAGCCGCTATATAGATAGGCCGACGCATCAGCTTAAGTTTAGCCATTTTGGATCGGATTTTCATTGTTGCACTCCTAGGGTTACCACAGCAAAAGTTTTAGATTTCGCCAAATTTGCCGAAATTAATATTTATTTTAATAAACAATTCAAGTGCCGCTAATAATTGATCGCAGTAAACAATCACCAAACGCGATAACTTGCCAGAAAAGGCAACCACTCAAAAACGCGCTCCGATTCAAAAAGGCTGATCTTAAGCTGATGCGTCGGCTCGTATATATAGGGGCCTTAGTGAAAACCAATTAAAACATTCTAGGGACACTCACCGCAACGTCATCAAATCAACCGCCGACGTCTAATCATGATTTCTGAGCTTTTGGCTACTCTTTTGTACATTATTTTGAACCAGAAAATCGCCCTTCATGGTATAACAGATGCAAATTGCTTATTAGAGATATTTACCATAAAATTTGACTTGTTCAAATAGTTGCAAATGAGAGAGAAATGTTTGACATGGATTGGGAAGAAGCTAAATTTATCATTGCCATAATGGTTTGAAACCAAGTTATTTTTACTCAATGTCTGACCAGCAAAGCGTTGCTTATTGGATCTAGTTTTTCCTTGTTAAAACAATCACTTCTTCGCTTTTAAAACACTGCCGAAAAATAGTATCTAATTATAAATAAATGATTGAATTTTAATGAACAATGAAATAACGCCGTATCGTAAGCTATCGCGCGAGTTTCATTGTTGGAGACGTCTGGAGCGTTATTCGATCATTAGCTATTATATATATATACTAGCAAAAATACCCGGCGTTGCCTGGGTCAGTAATAATTGTGAGAAACAATCGCTACTTTCTTTTGTTTTCTGTTTTAACTGAAAGAACTCAAAACACACCGCTTTGACGTCATTAAAAATTGAGCTTCATCCTTACCCATAAAAGTAAAACAGCAATAAGTATAAAGAACGAAAGAGTATTCATTTAGAAACGAAAGCGCAAAGTGAAGAATATAAAAATTTGAAGAATTTCCAAAATATATCTAACAAAAACAAAGATCACTAAAAAAAATTGTGCGCTTTATTTACTTAAATAGTACACACACACACACACAAAAAAAAAAAAAAAAGAAAAGAAAAGAAAGAAAAAATGCTCTCTACCATGTTTACCTAAGTGTGCAAAAAGTGAGTTTCCAAATGTTTAAATGACTTTAGACTCATGTTTGCTCCGGAGAAGCCTTGATTCAAAATTTACATTATGATTACTTTTAATGTTGCTGTTGTTAGGCAAAGAATTTTCCCAACAATGGATTTTATATTTAATCATTCAATGGGGAAATTACAGAAATTTGCTGTTTCCCACCATAACTTTTGAAATCTAAGTTTTTAAGGAACAAATAATAGCCTAAGTTGTTCCCCGATTATGTAGCTATCTATGGTGAAAAAATGGTTGAAATCCGTCCAGTAGTTTTGACGTTTACCCCGGACATCCGGACAGAGCTTAGACCTTTATATATAAAGACTAGCAAATGTACCCGGCTTTGCCTGGGTCAGTAATAATTGTAAGAAACAATCGCTACTTTCTTTCGTTTTCTGTTTTAACTGAAAGAACTCAAAACACACCGCTTTGACGTGATTAAAAATCGAGCTTCTTCCTTACTCATAAAAGTAAAATAGCAATAAGTGTAAAGAACCAACGAATATTCATTTAGAAGCGAAAGCATGAATTTAAGCATATTAAAATTTTGAAGAATTTACAAAATATGAACTAACAAAAACAAAGATCACTAAAAAAACCGTGCGCTTCATTTAATTAAATAGTACACACACGCACACAGAAGAAGAAAAAAAAGCTCTCTACTATAAGCTTTAACTCTGAACTAAAGCTCTCCTACCCTCAGGGTGCGAAACGTAGAGTTTCCAAATGTTTAAATGACTTTAAACTCATGTTTGCTCCGGAGAAGCCTTGATTCAAAATTTTCTTTACAATTACTTTTAGTATTGCTGTTGTTAGGCAACGAATTTTTGTAAAAAAGGGTTTTATGTTTAATCACATAGAGTAAAGAAATTACATAGAGAGGCCCTGCTATACTAAGAAATTGAAGCCGGAAGTTTCACCGCTATATCCAAAGATCCTTAGCTTCTTGCTAAGTATTTTATGATACATCTTGATTCAAAACATTCCATTACTGAATCTCAATTGGTTGTTAATTATTCTTAGATATTGTTGCAAGTTTATGGAGCACGTTTTTGAAATTGCATTAATACATGAATTAAAATTCAAACCAATCCGCCAGCTACTTTATACGAGATTGGTGAAAACTATACTTGCGAAGTGATCACGTTATTATAACCCCGCTAATCATTGCACCTCTGTACCCCACAATTCCGGCGTC